>NW_020230539.1:0-242030 GCF_003227715.2 Harpegnathos saltator | reverse complement strand
CCGTTTGCCGTGTTGAAGAATTGGAAGCACCAATAACTGCTGATAATGGTGAATATTTGAAAATGCTGGCTCATTGATAACGAAGATCTACATCAAAAGAGGACCGCGCGCTTTAGCTTCAAAGAATACAACGCCAAATTATGAAAAAAGATTTCTAATTATCGAGATGCACAAGAGAAGAAGCGTGCTGGAAAATGATTAAATGTTTTTTACTTATCCCCTATGTGTTTGACGCTTTAATGAGAATATTGATTCCGAATGGCTTTCGAAGCCATAAACATTTTGTGACTCAGAAAAATGTTTCATCGTCTGAATTCAATTACAAATATTTATATAAATATGTGTGCGTAAAGTATAACAATTTTAACAAAAAAAGAACATGTATATTAAAGTTAAAAAAAATGAATTATATTAAAATTTTACATTATCATATAAATGTTTTTTATTAAAAATAGTTTTATATAATATAATATATTAAAGCTTTATTTTCATATTAAAATTTATATTATTGAAATAAACATCTTTCTGCAAACAGTATAATAAACTTTTTTGTCTTAAAACTAAAACCCTTATTGTCTATAAACTATAAATGTAATAAAGAAAAAATAATAGTAAATTAAAAGAAAAGAATAAAATACTGATCAAAATACGGACTAGTTATGTGAAAGATTTTTTTTTTATACTTCAACACAATCTTGATTATTATTAATAATTGGAATATGTTGTCTCTCTACTTCTTTCTGCTTCTATAAAGGCACGTAGACATTCATTTCGCTCTTTTTCATTATCCGCAATTTGTTGCATTGCCTTTGCAAACATCTGTAAAAATAAACATAAAAAAAAGTACGTTTTAAAGCATTGAGTTAATAACACGTTTCTTCCAAGAAATTATATTCTGAGAATGACAGATAGATCTTTACCTCCCATACATGAATTTGGCGTTCGCTAGGATCGCAAATCTTCTCTGGCATTGTGCAGTTGTATACCCAACCGTTCACTGTCTTACAAAGAAAGAAAATATTACGTATATAAACTGAGCTGTTATAAAAAAATAGGTATATATCAATAGCAATACTTACTCCTTGTAATTTGTGGTCTTTTTCGCTTCTTGCTCGAACTTTGCGTTTACAGTTGTGAGCCGTTGTGGATCATCAATTGAATAGCGGATGGTGTTCTGTTATTTCACGATGACATTCTGCAGTCTCCACATTTTGAATTTGTGAGTGTGTTTGAATATTATTGAAAGATGACCCTTCTTCAATAACATTTCCCATATCATGTAGCACTTCATAATCTGAAATAAAAAAGTGTAAGGAGTGCTGCATTTATACATTTTCAGAGCAATATTGATTAACACATTCATATAATTTATCGAGACATTTACAATGTATTCAGAAAAAATCCTACCTGTATAATTACCTGTATAATTACCTACCATTACCTACCTGTATAATTACCTACCATTACCTGTATAATTAACGTCATGTTCTATAATCTCGTTATTTCTTAATGTTAATGACTCTGGAATATCATTTAAAATTCTTTCGTCCCCTGCAGTAAGCAAATGCATTGCTTCTCCCTGAAATAAACATTTAAAAAGCAAATACTGTTTAATAAACATGTACTCAATATTATTTTTATGTGCATCACAAACAAAAAAGATTTCAAATTTTTAAGTATGATGAAATAAGAAGTTTCTAAATATATTTTAATAAAAATGTTCTATATTAGATATATCAGGTGTAGTAAAAAGAAATCCATTATTTTTCCAATAGATGGCTTTAGTTATCTGTATTTCGCGTTATATAAGTCCGATCGGGTTCTACTAGATGGCGTTAGAAAGATGAGATTTCGTACTAAAAAGACTTTTCTGACAGTTTTGTGACTAGTTGACACAGTTTTGTTTGAGCGCGCGTCGAAGATGGACACTAGCAAAGAGAAAATACGCTATATTTTACAGTTTTTCTTCGATAAAGGCGAAAACGCAAGCCAGGCGGCTGAAAATGTGAATAGTGTTTATGGTCCTGATACTGTAACAACCAATCAGGCGCAATTTTGGTTTCGTCGATTCCGTTCCGGTAATTTCGATGTCAAAGATGCACCACGCACTGGAAGGTCAATTGTCGAAAATATCGATAAAATCATGGACATTGTCGAGTCCGACCGTTATGTAAGCACTGTTTCGATTGCCCAAGAGCTAAAGATTGCACAAAAAACCGTTTGGAACCATTTGAATAAGGCTGGATACAAAAAGAAGCTCGATGTATGGGTACCACACGAGTTAACGAAAATAAACCTCATGGACCGAATTTCCATCTGCGAATCGCTGCTGAATCGCAACAAAATCGACCCATTTCTGAAGCGGTTGGTCACTGGTGATGAAAAGTGGATCACTTACGACAACGTCAAGCGAAAACGGTCGTGGTCGAATCGCGGTGAGCCGGCGGAAACGGTGGCCAAGCCAGGATTGACGGCCAGGAAGGTTTTGCTGTATATTTGGTGGGATTGGCAGGGAATTATCTACTATGAGCTGCTCTCCTACGACAAAACTCTTAACTCGGAACTGTACTGTCAACAATTGGACCGTCTGAAGGAAGCAATCGCCCAGAAGCGGCCAGCTTTGGCCAATAGGAGAGGAATTGTGTTCCATCAGGACAACGCCAGGCCACACACATCGATAGTGACTCACCAGAAGCTCCGGGAGCTTGGTTGGGAGGTTCTTATGCATCTACCTTATAGTCCGGACCTGGCACCAAGTGATTACCATCTGTTTCTGTCCATGGCGAACAATTTTACTGGTGAAAAATTCGATTCAAGAGAGGCTTGCGAAAATCGACTGTCTCAATTTTTTGCCAATAGGGACGAGGGCTTCTATGAGAGAGGCATAATGAAATTACCTTCCAAATGGCAACAAGTTATCGAACAAAACGGCGCATATTTGACCTAAATCGGATCATTCTAACTATGGTAATTAAAGCCTTCAATTTCATGCAAAAATAATGGATTTCTTTTTACTACACCTAATATTTTATATTAGAAAAATGATTACAGTTATATTTAAAACTTTTTCACTACCTGTTCCTCTGGAAATGAATCAGGACATTGTACACCTTCCACATAATTTAGTCCTATAAGGCCTAAAATCTTTTTTTCTCGATCCGTCAGTGTGATAGGAGGACCACCAATGTTCCCTGTTGTAACTTTATTAGCACGGATTTTAGCAACTTTTTGGGAAACTGCTGTTTTATTATCTCGCCATGTCTAAAGCATGTATTACGAAAATATATCCAACGTAGTTACATCCCAGCAAACACAATATTAGATGTAACGTATAATACATGTTGGTTGTAATTTCCTGCTCAACAATATAACTGTTACATAACATATATGTCATATAACAATTATATTGTTGATTAGGAAATTACAACTAACATGTACGTTACATCTAACATTGTGTTTGCTGGCATGTTACACATAATATTTTAAATATTATTGACTTACCGATTTCCATGACTTTATATCTTTTGACTTCCCATTTCTTCCCATAGTATTTAAGTGAGCGACTAATTGCTCCCATGACCCTCTTAAATCTGCGTTCCCGTGTAGAGTTTGGAATTTGCATGTTGCTACATGTGGATGCTGTACAAAATAGTCCACCATATAATCTATTTGTGCTGACGTTGCTTTCGCCTGCCTCTTCTTAATCCCTGTTCCATTTTGTCTGAAAAAAAAATTATTAGCATACGTGTAATAGATTATACCTGAAATTGATTTATTTTATTAAAATTTTGCATACTTACTGCGATATAGAAGTCATTGCGCTTAAGTTATTACAATAAGATATATCACTTATATATAAACTTATATATAAACTTATATTTGTCTCACTGTAACTTATAGTATCGATTCAGTAGTGCAGCGAAAACGAACAGACTCATTAAAATGCTGCTGTCATGAAATAATATTTTTAAATTAATTTATAATTAATTTATGTAAAATTATATTTATAAAAAAATAAATACACAATTTAATAAGGAGATTTGTGGTAGTTACAACAAAGTACAAGAGACTTAGATAATCTAACAATTGGTTTCATCCAAGATTCTTGTCTTTTGTACAATTAACAATAAAATATTTTCATAACTCTCTTGCACTTTTATACTTTGCTGTAGTTATCTCTAACCTTCTTGCTACTTGTTTTATTAAAAAAGGAAAGGAAGGTTTTATTAAAAAAGGAAAAATCAAATAACAGTCAAACAAAACTTCTTTTGTTAATAACTTTTTAATAAATAATAAGTGACAGCTAAGATCTTTCGAGTATTGTTCAAGACAATAACCTTATCAAATTCAAATTACCTGGCAATGATTTTTTCTACGTCAATCAAAATTGCTGCTCTGGTTATTAGAATCTTTTTGCCTCAAACTCAGATTCAAACAAGGTTAAAAGATCACCTTCACGTACCGGACCTTTCATGTTTTGATAATTTGTCGATTTTATTTGCCGGAACTCTATTTTCACTCGTCTGAATTGTCCTTGTGAGTCTGTGCGGCCCAGGATCTTCATAATAAGTTTCAAATCAACTGACTTATCCATAACCTTTTCCACGTGAAATACCAACCTACGAATTTTCCCCCAAAACTTGACATGTATACGTCATTTCCTCTTTTCTTCCACGCATAACGACAACATTAAATAACGACGTTTCGTTACCACATTCTGTAACGTCAGAGTGTCGCTATTCTGAGTTAGAGAATCGCGTAGTTGGTATCAATATCTCGTTACACACGACGAAAGTCGGTATTGTTACCGTAACGTCATGTATCGTTATAATTATAACGAGTTACAGAATCCCGCTACTGTAGCGGGATTCTGTAACTCGTTATGCCGTCGTTATGTGCTCATAACGACAATTGTCGGTTCGTTATATAACGTTACAACACTATAACGTCAAATGCAATTCTGTACGCGAATGATAACGACTATTGTCGCTATTCATAACGAAAATCGTCGGTATGATGTCGTTATATGTCGCTATCATAACGCATGGTTCGATACCCCTCGGTACGCGTAACGATCACATAACGACAGTAGTGGTCTGTTCATTTTAACTGTACTGCTGATCTGGTGTAATAAGTTAGAGTGAGACAAGTACATTTTCCTCACTCTAACTTATTGCACCAATTCAGCAGCTAAAAAGAACAAACCATAAGTTAAAGGTTAAAAATGTTTAGAAGCGTCTGAAGTGTCGAAGTGATGAGTGTGTTCATTTAAGAAGGTCTTCACATGTATACATCGTAAACATATATTAAAAGAAAAATTAACACTTAAGGAACTCGGTGAGTAAAAATTGACGTTGTTTATAATAATTGATTTTCAGAAAGTAATGTATATTTACATCTTAATTCTTATATAATGTTTTGAACGTTGTATTAAGTTAATATGAATTTGCTCTTCTCCTTTCGATTTTTTTATTTATATACTCGTAAGAATTTTTATTTCCATAAAATCGACATATTTGGCATTTAAGCTTATGTATATTAAAAGTTGATTTATTTGAAGAGGACATGGCCCTTGAGTATTTGGCGTGGGAATTAGGATTAGTGGTTGAAAGAGTGCGTCGAACGGCGTGTGGCAAGAAGGCAGCTGAGAGATGCTCAAAACCCTTTTCACATCCCACGAGATGAATTCATTGACTATTTTCGCCTTACTCCTGAACTGGTAATCGACATTGCAACTGCATTAAGGGTTGATTTACAGAATGAACGACTTACTGGCTTAGTGCCAGAAATAAAGGTAACATTGGAACAAAACTATAATAATTTATAATATTTAATTTATAATATTGAAACATAATCTTGAAACATTAAATACAGGTGTTGATAGCCATACAATTTTATGCGCAAGGCAGCTATCAAAGAAGCGTTGGCAATCAATTCCAATGGATTGTTAGCCAATCAACAACAAGCCGTTGCCTCCATGCCGTAACTGAAGCGATTAATCGGCGCTTGCTGCGTAGATGGGTAAAATTCCCGATGACCGAAGAAGATCGACAGCAAGCGCGTGCAAAATTCTCCGCTGCTATTTACCCATTCGAAGGTGCTATCGCTGCTATAGACTGTACTTTTATTCATATTATAGCCCCTCATGAAAATGAAGAGGCGTTCATTAATCATCACGGTCACCATTCTTTGAATGTGCAAGCGGTAAGTTTAATCACTTAGGAAGTACATAAATTGGTTTTCCTGCAAAACTTTTGTCTAATTGTAGCATTATTTAATTATACTTTCAGATTGTTGATCCAGATGAAGCTGCTTAACATCAATCCACGATATCCAGGTGCACGAAACGACTCATACATCTGGAGTACATCACCAATTCGTCGAGCAATGGAATTTCATTATAATCGAGGAGAATGGAAAACTTGGCTGATCGGTGAGTGAACCTTTAGTCCTTATGAACCTTCAGTCCTTATGAAAATAAGGACTTCGAAGAACTTTGCAAAAGAAAATAAAAAACTGTAATAAGATCTTGTATATTTTTATAAATACTGAATATTCTGTGTGACAGCCGTGTGCTCACATCGACGCCTTGTTCGACCGTCACACGTCGGTCGTATAATACTAAATAACGTTTGGTACACAAGAAAGAAAAACAAGATTTTTTCATTGTTTTTGAATAATTAAGATTTCATGTAATTTTAACTTTTTATTTATTTCCCGAAATATTCAGTAACAACATATTCGTAACAATATTAATATTTTTCATTAGGCGATGCTGGATACCCTTTGGAACCGTGGCTCATGACACCATTGGTCGATTTTCCTGAAAATACCCGACAATTTCATTATACGCAACAGCTCTGTAAGGCAAGAAACGTTGTTGAACGTTTTTTTGGTGTCTTCAAATCTGTATGGAGATGTCTTTCCTATCAGCGTGTACTGATGTATAGGCCAGCATTTGCTGCAAAAATAGTTAATGCATGTGCAGTACTGCATAATATAAGAATTCAACACCGTTTGCCTGTTGAAGAATTGGAAGCACCAATAGCTGCTGATAATGGTGAATATGAAAATGCTGGGCTCATTGATAACGAAGATCTACATCAAAGAGGACCGCGCGCTTTAGCTCAAAGAATACAACGCCAAATTATGAGAAAAAGATTTCCTAATTATCGAGATGCACAAGATGAAGAGCGTGCTGAAAATGATTAAATGTTTTTTTTACTTATCCCCTATTGTTTGACGCTTTAAATGAGAATATTGATTCCGAATGGCTTTCGAAGCCATAAACATTTTGTGACTCAGAATAAATGTTTCATCGTCTGAATTCAATTACAAATATTTATATAAATATGTGTGCGTAAAGGATAACAATTTTAACGAAAAAAAGAACATGTATATTAAAGTTAAAAAAAATGAATTATATTAAAATTTTACATTATCTTATATAATGTTTTTTATAAAATAGTTTTATATAATATTAAATATATTAAAGCTTTATTTTCATATTAAAATTTTATATTATTGAAATAAACATCTTTCTGCAAACAGTATAAAAACTTTATTGTCCTTAAACTAAAACCCTTATTGTCTATAAACTATAAATGTAATAAAGAAAAAATAATAGTAAATTAAAAGAAAAGAATAAAATACTGATCAAAATACGGACTAGTTATGTGAAAGATTTTTTTTTTTTAATACTTCAACACAATCTTTGATTATTATTAATAATTCGGAATATGTTGTCTCTCTACTTCTTTCTGCTTCTATAAAGGCACGTAGACATTCATTTCGCTCTTTTTCATTATCCGCAATTTGTTGCATTGCCTTTGCAAACATCTGTAAAAATAAACATAAAAAAAAGTACGTTTAAAGCATTGAGTTAATAACACGTTTCTTCCAAAGAAATTATATTCTGAGAATGACAGATAGATCTTACCTCCATACATGAAATTTGGCGTTCGGCTAGGATCGCAAAATCTTCTCTGGCATTGTGCAGTTGTATACCCAACCGTTCACTGTCTTACAAAGAAAGAAAATATTACGTATATAAACTGAGCTGTTATAAAAAAATAGGTATATATCAATAGCAATACTTACTCCTTATAATTTGTGGTCTTTTTCGCTTCTTGCTCGAACTTTGCGTTACAGTTGTGAGCCGTTGTGGATCATCAATTTGAATAGCGGATGGTGGTTCTGTTATTTCACGATGACATTCTGCAGTCTCCACATTTTGAATTTGTGAGTGTGTTTGAATATTATTGAAAGATGACCCTTCTTCAATAACATTTCCCATATCATGTAGCACTTCATAATCTGAAATAAAAAAGTGTAAGGAGTGCTGCATTTATACATTTTCAGAGCAATATTGATTAACACATTCATATAATTTATCGAGACATTTACAATGTATTCAGAAAAAATCCTACCTGTATAATTACCTGTATAATTACCTACCATTACCTACCTGTATAATTACCTACCATTACCTGTATAATTAACGTCATGTTCTATAATCTCGTTATTTCTTAATGTTAATGACTCTGGAATATCATTTAAAATTCTTTCGTCCCCTGCAGTAAGCAAATGCATTGCTTCTCCCTGAAATAAACATTTAAAAAGCAAATACTGTTTAATAAACATGTACTCAATATTATTTTTATGTGCATCACAAACAAAAAAGATTTCAAATTTTTAAGTATGATGAAATAAGAAGTTTCTAAATATATTTTAATAAAAATGTTCTATATTAGATATATCAGGTGTAGTAAAAAGAAATCCATTATTTTTCCAATAGATGGCTTTAGTTATCTGTATTTCGCGTTATATAAGTCCGATCGGGTTCTACTAGATGGCGTTAGAAAGATGAGATTTCGTACTAAAAAGACTTTTCTGACAGTTTTGTGACTAGTTGACACAGTTTTGTTTGAGCGCGCGTCGAAGATGGACACTAGCAAAGAGAAAATACGCTATATTTTACAGTTTTTCTTCGATAAAGGCGAAAACGCAAGCCAGGCGGCTGAAAATGTGAATAGTGTTTATGGTCCTGATACTGTAACAACCAATCAGGCGCAATTTTGGTTTCGTCGATTCCGTTCCGGTAATTTCGATGTCAAAGATGCACCACGCACTGGAAGGTCAATTGTCGAAAATATCGATAAAATCATGGACATTGTCGAGTCCGACCGTTATGTAAGCACTGTTTCGATTGCCCAAGAGCTAAAGATTGCACAAAAAACCGTTTGGAACCATTTGAATAAGGCTGGATACAAAAAGAAGCTCGATGTATGGGTACCACACGAGTTAACGAAAATAAACCTCATGGACCGAATTTCCATCTGCGAATCGCTGCTGAATCGCAACAAAATCGACCCATTTCTGAAGCGGTTGGTCACTGGTGATGAAAAGTGGATCACTTACGACAACGTCAAGCGAAAACGGTCGTGGTCGAATCGCGGTGAGCCGGCGGAAACGGTGGCCAAGCCAGGATTGACGGCCAGGAAGGTTTTGCTGTATATTTGGTGGGATTGGCAGGGAATTATCTACTATGAGCTGCTCTCCTACGACAAAACTCTTAACTCGGAACTGTACTGTCAACAATTGGACCGTCTGAAGGAAGCAATCGCCCAGAAGCGGCCAGCTTTGGCCAATAGGAGAGGAATTGTGTTCCATCAGGACAACGCCAGGCCACACACATCGATAGTGACTCACCAGAAGCTCCGGGAGCTTGGTTGGGAGGTTCTTATGCATCTACCTTATAGTCCGGACCTGGCACCAAGTGATTACCATCTGTTTCTGTCCATGGCGAACAATTTTGCTGGTGAAAAATTCGATTCAAGAGAGGCTTGCGAAAATCGACTGTCTCAATTTTTTGCCAATAGGGACGAGGGCTTCTATGAGAGAGGCATAATGAAATTACCTTCCAAATGGCAACAAGTTATCGAACAAAACGGCGCATATTTGACCTAAATCGGATCATTCTAACTATGGTAATTAAAGCCTTCAATTTCATGCAAAAATAATGGATTTCTTTTTACTACACCTAATATTTTATATTAGAAAAATGATTACAGTTATATTTAAAACTTTTTCACTACCTGTTCCTCTGGAAATGAATCAGGACATTGTACACCTTCCACATAATTTAGTCCTATAAGGCCTAAAATCTTTTTTTCTCGATCCGTCAGTGTGATAGGAGGACCACCAATGTTCCCTGTCGTAACTTTATTAGCACGGATTTTAGCAACTTTTTGGGAAACTGCTGTTTTATTATCTCGCCATGTCTAAAGCATGTATTACGAAAATATATCCAACGTAGTTACATCCCAGCAAACACAATATTAGATGTAACGTATAATACATGTTGGTTGTAATTTCCTGCTCAACAATATAACTGTTACATAACATATATGTCATATAACAATTATATTGTTGATTAGGAAATTACAACTAACATGTACGTTACATCTAACATTGTGTTTGCTGGCATGTTACACATAATATTTTAAATATTATTGACTTACCGATTTCCATGACTTTATATCTTTTGACTTCCCATTTCTTCCCATAGTATTTAAGTGAGCGACTAATTGCTCCCATGACCCTTTTAAATCTGCGTTCCCGTGTAGAGTTTGGAATTTGCATGTTGCTACATGTGGATGCTGTACAAAATAGTCCACCATATAATCTATTTGTGCTGACGTTGCTTTCGCCTGCCTCTTCTTAATCCCTGTTCCATTTTGTCTGAAAAAAAAATTATTAGCATACGTGTAATAGATTATACCTGAAATTGATTTATTTTATTAAAATTTTGCATACTTACTGCGATATAGAAGTCATTGCGCTTAAGTTATTACAATAAGATATATCACTTATATATAAACTTATATATAAACTTATATTTGTCTCACTGTAACTTATAGTATCGATTCAGTAGTGCAGCGAAAACGAACAGACTCATTAAAATGCTGCTGTCATGAAATAATATTTTTAAATTAATTTATAATTAATTTATGTAAAATTATATTTATAAAAAAATAAATACACAATTTAATAAGGAGATTTGTGGTAGTTACAACAAAGTACAAGAGACTTAGATAATCTAACAATTGGTTTCATCCAAGATTCTTGTCTTTTGTACAATTAACAATAAAATATTTTCATAACTCTCTTGCACTTTTATACTTTGCTGTAGTTATCTCTAACCTTCTTGCTACTTGTTTTATTAAAAAAGGAAAGGAAGGTTTTATTAAAAAAGGAAAAATCAAATAACAGTCAAACAAAACTTCTTTTGTTAATAACTTTTTAATAAATAATAAGTGACAGCTAAGATCTTTCGAGTATTGTTCAAGACAATAACCTTATCAAATTCAAATTACCTGGCAATGATTTTTTCTACGTCAATCAAAATTGCTGCTCTGGTTATTAGAATCTTTTTGCCTCAAACTCAGATTCAAACAAGGTTAAAAGATCACCTTCACGTACCGGACCTTTCATGTTTTGATAATTTGTCGATTTTATTTGCCGGAACTCTATTTTCACTCGTCTGAATTGTCCTTGTGAGTCTGTGCGGCCCAGGATCTTCATAATAAGTTTCAAATCAACTGACTTATCCATAACCTTTTCCACGTGAAATACCAACCTACGAATTTTCCCCCAAAACTTGACATGTATACGTCATTTCCTCTTTTCTTCCACGCATAACGACAACATTAAATAACGACGTTTCGTTACCACATTCTGTAACGTCAGAGTGTCGCTATTCTGAGTTAGAGAATCGCGTAGTTGGTATCAATATCTCGTTACACACGACGAAAGTCGGTATTGTTACCGTAACGTCATGTATCGTTATAATTATAACGAGTTACAGAATCCCGCTACTGTACCGCGATTCTGTAACTCGTTATTGGAGTTAATGACAGTTTCGTTATTGTTGCGCAGCTTTTCTACGGTATACAAAAGCTGCGCAACGATAACGAAAGTGTCGTTAACTCCAATAACGAGTTACAGAATCGCGGTACTGTAGGCTTATTCTCCAACTTCCTAACGACAATATCACTAGCCTAGGGTGTCGTTATGGAGATTTAACAACACTGTAACGAAAAATGGTATTCTATAATTTTTCTTAACGATAAATGTCGTTAAAAGTGTCGATAAAATATCGAATTTTGTCGTTAAAATATCGAGGAGTATGGGACCCCGCGATAAGCAATAACGACAATGTAACTAGATATAACGGTGCTCTAAGAAGCAATAAAGTGTACGGAAATGTGCGAGTGTAATATATTTACTTGTACAGTTGACATTTTAATGATAAAATTTTAAAGAGAATAACGAGAAATAGTTTGTGAGCATTAACACAAAAACAAAAATAAATTATTGTAAGTACAAATGTATTCTACAAATTTAATAATATTTATTAAAATTAATATAATAAATTAATAGCTTTATACAAGGTGTTTGATAGCTGATCATGCAGACGAAAGTTGGAGATAGATTGGGTGTAGCCGAGAAGAAAAGTCATGTACCATAATGTCAAATTGGCAATAGTTATCGAGTTATTAATTAAAACATGTGAGCCAACGAGTGCGTAGAGAGCGGAGGGCGACCGCAGTAAGCACATAGATATTTGATACAGGCGGAGTCAACGAGTGACGGTAGGCGAGCGCGCGCGGCGAGGGGCAACATAAACAACAAGAGGCGAACGCGCGCGACGAGGAGCGAGCAAACGCGAACGACGAGGAGCGAGCGCGACGAAGAGCGAGCGAGCGCGAACGACGAGAAGCGAACGAGCTATAACTAAAAAGCTATAAAGAAAAAGCTCGCTCGCTCCTCGTCGCGCGCGATCGCCTCTTGTCGCTTATGTTGCCCCTCGCCGCGCGCGCTTGTCTACCGACACTCGCTGACTCCGCCTGTATCAAATGTCTACGTGCTTACTGCGGCCGCCCTCCACTCTCTACGCGCTCGTTGGCTCACATGTTTTAATTAATAACTCGATAACTATTGCCAATTTGACATTATGATACATGACTTTTCTTCTCGGCTACACCCAATCTATCTCCAACTTTCGTCTGCATGATCAGCTATCAAACATCCTGTATATGTATGTGTGTGCCTGTGTGTGTCTGTGGTTATCTTCTATATATAGATTGTACATTTAATATAAAGCATAATAATATAATAATAATATAAATAATATAAATATATCTTTTTAGTTAAATTGTTTTTAAAGTTGGTTTAAACATTGACAAAAACAAAGTTTTCCAATGACCTTCACCTTAACATATGTTGTTAAAGTCATCATCCTGAAAGGTTTAGCTATCGCTCATTATTTATTAAAAAGTTATTAACAAAAGAAATTTTGTTTTATTGTTATTTAATTACTTTTTCTTTTTTTAATAAAACAAATAACAAGGAAGTTGAGGATAGCTGCAATAAAGCATAAGAGAGTTAAAATAAGAAATTATTTGGTTATTAATTATACGAAAGACAAGAAAACTTGGGTGAAACCAATTATTAACTAACCTAAATCCCTTGTACTTTGCTCTGGTTGTGACTTCAGACTTTTTGTATATTATTCAGGAACATGTCTTTGACAACAGATATCAAGATTAATGTTATTAAAGTTGACTCAGTTTTTACCAATATTTACTTTAAAGTTCTTTTTATCTTTTTTATGTTGAAGGTAATATGGCTGAAGGATATTTAGCATGAAATTTACTTTTCTTACAAGAAAGAGTAAGGCGGATTGAAAGACGCCTAGAAAGAAGATTATTGCGTGATGCTCAAAATCCATTTGAGCTTCCCAACGATGAATTTATTGCTCAATTTAGAGTAAACAAAGAATTAGTTATGGATGTTGTTAACATTCTTAGGCCAGAATTAGAAAAACAGCGCACAAATGGCTTGTCACCTGAAATACAAGTATTAGTAGCAATTGGTTTCTTTAGTAATGGTAGTTATCAAAGACCAGTGGGGAATCAATGCGAACTTGTTATAAGCTAGCCATCAACTAGTCGTTGCATAAGAAAAGTCGCATATTTAATAAATGTGCATTTATTGCGCCGATGGATAAAATTTCCAATGACAGTGGAAGAAAAAATGGTTGCAAAAAATAAATTTATACAAGCTCCGCTGCCATTTCCTGATGCCATTGATGCTATAGATTGCACATATGGTACATTCATATTCTGGCACCACATTTGCATGAAGAGACATTTGTAAATCATCATGGCAATCACTCTTTGAATGTTCAAGCGGCAAGTTTTACACTCTTTGTTATGTTTCATTACTCATAATTTATTACAAATATTATAATAGATTACAAACATTTTTGCAAAAAATTTTACTGTAAATTTAATCTTTTTATTGATTTGATTCGGATTGATTCATAAAATACACATCTCTAATCTAAAAGTTAAATTCGTGATTTTTTGTACCACAAAAATCTAAAGTGTTACATTTTACAGATAGTCGATCCAGATTTAAAAATATTAAATATTAACGCACGATACCCTGGAGCCAGAAACGATGCTTACATATGGAATACTAGTCCCATCAGACATGTAATGGAGCATTGTTATAATCGTGGTGAAAGAAGAACTTATTTGATTGGTAAGAATAAAATGTATTGTATATAATATATACAACATTCTTATATTTATGATAAAATATGTTATTTATACATAGGAAATGCTGGATATCCTCTAGAACCGTGGCTTATGACACCATTGCCACATTATCCACAGTGGAGTCGGCAATTTCATTATAATGAAAAATTATGTAAAGCACGGAGTATTGTGGAGAGATTTTTTGGGGTTCTAAAGGGAACATGAAGATGTCTATCATATCAAAGAGTACTGATGTATGCTCTAGAAATAGGTGGACAAATTGTAAATGCATGCGCAGTGTTGCACAACATGCGTTTACATTATCGAATACCAATTAATATGGAGGAACATATTATGTTACACAATGTACATCAAAATTATGTTAATGATGCAGCAGAAATACAGGATGAAGGGTTTTGTAGAATACCTAGAGCCGTTGCCCAACGAATTCAACAACAGATTATGCGACAATGGTTTCCAAATAATCGTTGTGCATGGAATGAAAGAAATGAACACATTGATGGGTGATATGAACCTTTTTTTATTTAAGAATAAATTAAACTTTCGAACTTTTAACATAAAAACATTTTATAAAATAATTGTATCTCGAAATAAAAATAAACTTGAAAAAAGAATACTATGAATCTTTGTTGTCTAAACATTTATATATAAATTCTAATAACTTTTTTTGTCGCTCTTCATTCTTTACCATCTTGTCAACAACATTTGTTGACTTATTGCTGTACTTGTTGCTGTACTTATTTGTTCAGTAGCTTTGGCTTGCAATTGCATTGCTTTTGCTAACATCTAAAGATAACATTATATAAAGATAACATATAAAATGAAAAGAATTAAAATGTGCTTTATATGAATTTACAAATTCACCAACCTTCATTGCTTCAGCATATTTCTGGCCAATTGCCTCGAAAGATTCTCGAGCATTGCATAATTGCACTCCTAGGCGTTCTGATTTTTCGTCTGCATAAGCAAAAAACGAGAGTAATGTTGAAATCATATAATGAACTTTCTTATCAGAATTTTAATATTGTAATATTTTTACTTCTTTTCCGTTTTCTTCTTCTGGAAATGTGTGTTGCTGTATTTTCTGAAACTGTAACGGTGAAAAGTTAATAATAATTAAAATATAAAATTTAATTTAATTTAAAAATAAAATTTGTACACCAGAAAGCAATACTGTTTTTACTTATTTTTCTGATACATTATAGAATGTCATTCATTCATGCATATGAATCTTTAATAATAGGATTTCTTTTTTATTGATACATTTTTTTAGATTTCGGTAGACGGTCTTGTAATGCATCGAAAAAAATGTTTAAACCGTTTTGTTTGTACAAATAAGATCCGTCAAGCATTACAAATGATTCGAACACGTAAAGAAAAATATAGATTAGTCTGCATATTTCGAAATATTTATAGCATTAAACGAATCATGACATAACTTCCAGTGTAAATATTTTGATTTTATGCTAGCAATACCTTGTGAGATTAATGATATGCATGATGGATCATTTACTGGTAAGTTGTCATCCATAGGATCAATATTTTCTTCATTTTCATTTAAATAGTCCACTACTTCTTCACTTTCTTCATTTATGTGGCTATTCGGTGGTATTTCAGTAGCTAAACAGTAAAATTTTCCATATATTTTATATACTATACTATATATATAGCATAAAAAGGTTTAAATATAAAAACAACATACTAATTAAAATATCTTCTAATTCTGGAATTCTTATTGAAGCTGGAACATTATCTAACGTTGTATTTCCTGCTGATAATTCTTCAATAGCATTCCAATATTACAAAATTATATTGTTTTATATAAATTTTATAGTATGTGTGCGCATATGTATAAAATTAAGTGGAAAAGAAAAATTATTTTTCTCTTTTTACACTTACGTTGTACTCTTCAGGAAAACTGTCAGATACATTTGATAATCCTTGAACGTATTCATGTTCAATTATACCTAATATTCTTTTATCAAAGTCAGTTATTGTGATATTAATTGATTTGTTTCTAGTGCTGGCTCTTGCTTTTCTTAATCGTTGTATTTTTTCAGATACTTTTGATTTATGATCTCGCCATGTCTAAAAAAATATTAAATATAAAAATTATATTATAAATAATATAAAAATAATATTTTCCAGACAATCATGGACAATTGTTTGCAACAAATTAATGTGTTCTGTTTTTGAGTTAAACTATGTTCCTTATGGTTTTGAATACAACATTTTGAATATCTTATTCTACTTCATCAAGCTAAGAAGCTAAGAATCTGGTACCAATATCAAGTTGTTTGACATCTTGATAAAATGGACTTCAATATTTGCAAGATGTTACATTCAAAATCATGGAAAACAGCTCCAAAATAAAAGCTAAACTTAGAAAAATATTTAAAAAGTTAAATATATCTGAAAAACATTATTCACTATATGTATTTACCGTCTTCCAGGATTTCACATCTTTTGCTTTCCCATTTGGCACCATTGAATTTAACAATTGAGTCAATTCTTCCCAGCTTCCTTGCAAATGTTCTTTAGCATTCATTGTCGTAAACTTCCCTTGTGCTACATGTGGATTTTTTTCTAAATAACTTATCAATGCTTCAATTTGTTGATGGGTAGCTCTACCCTGGCGATGTTTCATATTTTGACTGAAAAAATATTAATATTGTTATATATTTTCTCAATCTTTTATATATTGATTAAACATATAATTATTATACACACACACAAATATATGTAACATTAATTTAGTATTAACTGCATTGATCTACATGTATAATGAGTATTTTGCCAATAATATGTATGAACGTAACTTAATAATCTAATAAAATATTTTGCAAACATTACATTAAAGAAAGAATTATGTACGTATGTTAGATTACGCCGGATATATTTATATTTTGATAATAAATTGCGATTTTAATATAAAAAAGGCTCATTATATATATCACATATAGATGTTAAATTAATTAATGTTAAATTAATGTTTGATTTATTTTTAATTTAATTTTCTTGTGTATCATTTATAAATTATTTTACATATATTTACCCTGACATTTTTCGCCAACTATTTATATCATAATAACAATCACATACAATAGATGTCAACATACCTTTTTTTTTGTTAAAGAGGGGAAATGCCTTACGCACACCCTGGGGCCCGTGCTGGAGGTGATCCCAGGGTAGTGTGGGGCTTGCACCCACTAAAACCCCCCGGCCCACAGCGTGCTGAGTGCGGAGAGCCCGGGAAACACCATGCAAGACGGCACTTAGCCATCCGGACTCCCCGCCACACATGCGCGCCGCTACGCCAGACTCAGGTGGGAGAGCCGCACCTCTCCCTGCCTACCCCCGCCCCCCCCCGGGTCAAACGGATGATGATCATTATCATCCGGACCCGAAGAAGCCCCCCGAGGACAGCGACGATGACGACGAAGACCGCGACGACGACGAAGACAACGAAGATGACGAGGCAGACGACCGACGACGATGACGACGACGACGACGAACCCGACACCCCGGATAGCGACGACGACGAGGAAGACGAGGACAAAGGCGCGGAGCCGGGGGAGGGAGCGGACCAACTCCGATCCCCCGATTGGGAGGAGGAAGAGGGGAAAGAGCCCACGACCTAGCGGTCGGCGGCCCTCTCGCGAGCCCTCTCCGCGTTCTCCTTCGACCCCAGTACGACCGCGGCGAATCTCGCCACGGCCGACCAGGCCCGACGAGAGCGGAGGCTCCCCCGCACGACCGCCGGCAGGGATAAATCCCCGCCCACCTCCCTCACCAACTCCTCGCGCTGCACCCGCCATGCCACGCAGTGCTGCAGGGTGTGCTGCGCGTCATCACGCGCGTCTCCGCAGTGAAGACACTGCGGAGACGGATACTTTCCGATTTTGTTTAAAAATTCCGCGAACACCCCGTGGCCCGTCAGCAACTGCGTGACATGAAAGGTCAAGCCGCCACTATTCGAACGATCCAGCCAGAGATTAAACTCTGGCAGGATCGCGTCGCGAACACGAACACTAGGCAGTCCCGGGGCCCGGAGCTGCAAAAGCCACTGCCGGCGAACCAGCAGCTCCTCCGCAGCCCGGGCCTCCGCGACCGCCTCGGACGTCCACAACCCGTACGGACGAAGGTCGCGAGCCCTCTCGTACATCCGGCGACGAGACGCCGTCAGGATGTCAACGGGCGGCATCCGAGCCAGGAGGGTCGCAGCCACGTACGACACCGTCCTGTACCCGGACACCAAGATGTCAACATACCTAATATTTGTATTTATTGTTCCTAAACTCACTGACAAAGATACATGAGGAAAAGAAATTTGATTGGCTGAACACTGCAGCAGTGAAGTTATATTGAATTGAATATACTCGCTTCGGTAACGACGTCGGTATTTTGTATCGATATGGTATCGCTAACTTGAGTTACAGAACAGATATGTCGTTATAGTGCCGTTAGCGCAAGCGACAATCATCGCTACGTAACGATAACGACGTTGTCGTTAGGAAGTTAGAGAATAGGCCCACTGGTGCACGTAACATTTTGCATACATCCCTAGCTTGATTTATTATAGTTGCAGTTTCCTCATCTTTTAAAACACCTGATACAGCAAGTTGAAGTGTATAAGCTGCACAGCGGACAGATCGAATTTGATATTTTAATTCTTCGACGTCCTCACCTTTATCATTAGAATGTAAATTAACTTCTTCATTATCTAATAGCGAAAATTCATATTCTTCATCATCGTTATTAATATATTCTTCATCAGTAAATAATGTATTATAACTGTCGCCATCATTATCGTTTTCGTCTTCATTATTGCAATGTTCTAATTCTACTTGATCGTTATCATTGAGTTTAACGAGCTTAATCATATTTGAACTGTTATCAGTCGTAATCGAATAAATCTGACTTATAGGTATTTCATATGTGGAAAGGACATTTTTTATATAAGGAAATTTGTTTTATATTTATAGCAGTATGTCTACCGTAAATTTCTTTGACTGCTAAAGTATTTAAAACCAATTCGTTCCATCCACATACTGTATATTTATTCCTAAAAATGAACGATTAATACAAGTCACTGCATATATCTTTAATGATAGTAATTTGCCTTTGAATTTCTTCCCAAGTTGTTTCCGAAACAAATTTGCTTTACTTATAACAGCCTTACGCACTTCTTGAGAAGAAACATTTATATTTGAAGTTGAACATGACAGTATCATATTCCCAGATAATCAAGTGCGCCAAAAGCATGTTTTACAAATTGCATTCTGCACAATAAGACAGCAAGATGCTGGTGAAATTACTTTAGATTTTGCTATTTTAAAATATATTAGCAGAAATATAGCAAAAACTAAAACAGTATGTTAGCAAAATATATCGATAGAAACTAAGCAGATATTAAATATAATTTGCAATAATTTTTAAATAGCAAAAAGTCGTTAGATATAGAGCTGATCTGTGATAAAATTACAATGACAAAAGCGCAGTAAAAGTCGAGCACGTCGTATCACCACGACGTGACAGCAAAACCGTAGCAAAACTCGAGCACGTCGTGCCGTCACGATGTGAGAGCAGAAAGGAGACAAAACCGAGCATATCGCGCAGTTTCAACATGTCAGGAAAAACGGGACAAAACTAGAGCATACTATCACGTCATGACGTGACAACAAAATTGCGATAGAAATATATTAATACATGCCACGTTTTCTGTAATGATATAGTAGGGTTATTAACCGTGTTTTCCTAAATATTGAATAAAGAAAATAAACATGAAAAATAGTACAATTTAATGTCATTAATTTTAACGTTTATTTTCTTTATTCAATATCTTGCAAAACGCGGAAAATAAAATTGAATAATTGCATAAGCCTGTATTTATTAAAAAAATTTATTTAGTTACATTTACGTTATTCTATTAATTGTATTACATGCTTGTGCGTTATAAATGATACATGTTATAAAAAACGTAAGTAGTAAAATTGGTTTACAGGATATGTTATTACCAGATATGCGAACTTTGCGTCGCTTAGGGCTTTCACACACGAATCGCCATAACTGGTGAATGTAAGACGTGAATTTAAGTTAATGAGCCAATCAAGATTGTCCTAAATTTGTATATTCCAAAGGAAGATAGAAGTAACCGTGCGAGTGCGATTTAGACTAAAAAAGTAGTATTCTAACCAAACGGATTCTAGTTACTTCTACTTCCCAAGCAGATTTATGACCAATTCCATCTTCTTCCAGTGTATATAAGTCTAAAGCAATGTCCTGATTGGCTCATCAGTTTAAATTCACATCTTATATTTACGGTTATGCCAATTCGTGTGCGAAAGTCCTTAAGTAGATGGCACACTAACGAACTTAAACAATAAGACGTGAACAGTAAGAAAAGTGACCAATCGCCGTCGATACTTCCTCGACCGTAAGAAGAATAATCGACTGTGATTGATCGATTCGCTTACTGCTTACGTCTTACCACTTAAGTTCGTTTATGTGCCATGGTCCTTAAGCCCATTCTACAATATCGACTGTAGCCCATATGTAAGAATATGATTGTAAAAAATAAAAGTAAAAATTGACCAATCACAATTGAATGTGAAAAGAATAATTGACTATAAATGGTTACTTTCTTACTTTTACTTTTTATAATCATATTCTCATACCCATTATAGAAAAGCCTTTATTTCTGGCTACCATTCCAGACGCTCACTAATCGTCGAGCGCAATTAAGTGCTGTGTACCACCGCGTTGATCTAGAGATAAGAGTTAAATTGTGTCAAATAACATAACATCGCATAATGTCAAAATCCGTTTTTTATTTCATCTGGTTACAATGTGAACTAAGACATATTTGTATAAATTGTCAAATGTAAATTTATGGCGTAGTGTTCATTCTCTCGCTATAAAAATCTATATTAAAATAGATAGGCGCCATAAATTTACATTAGACAATATATACATAGACAAATATGTCGTAGTTCATTGTAATCGTATGAAATAATAAAACGGATTTTAGCACTATGCGACGTTGTGTTATTTGCTACGTAATTTAGTTCTTATCGTCAGACCTTTGTCTGCTTTATGGAATATCTGAAACAGAAATTAACTTTTAAGTAGATTTGCTACATAATATTAGAGTAGTCTATTCATACTTATCTTTAACATCTTTTGAGTATAGAGATTATTTGATAACTTTCTTTTTATTTTTTTGGGGGGGGAGGGAGGGACGTTGAAGACAGCACGCTATCTCCAAGTGGCCCCAACGAACTTGCAGAACTTGTAGAATATTTCTCTTTTATACATCTCGTGTAACTTTTTCATACCTCCCCCTAGTTGCATCTCCTTTTATAACCTAAATTGTGCTGTAAGAAAAGTTTTATTTTACAATAAATATTATTAGTAGGCTAGATCGAAATGAATTGATATGATAAATCGAATCGTATAAACCTTGAGATAGTTGTCATTAATTTTTGTTTCAAACAAGTTTTTTACAGTTTCTACTTATAACTGGCACGATAAAACAGATTGTTTGAAACAAAAAAAACTATCGACAATTATCTAAAATCTTATATTGATCCAAATCGCTCTGTGATTCAGTTCGTTTTGGTTTATTCTAATGTGCTTATAAAAGAAAATAAAAGTTTTTTACACTACTTAATTTACTCATTTTCGCACTGTAGCTTCTGTAGCTCGCCTGTGCGAAGAGCTGCTTCCAGCCCTTCCTTGTCCTGTACTCCATCGTCAGTTCAATAATTTCTAGTACGTTTTCGTTGTACTCCTGTCAGACGTACACTATTTTGAACACGTTGTTTCGCCGATCGCAAGGCCTCTCGCATGTACGCTTGAAATTCTGTACGGCTAGGCTTATTAAAATTGCGATTACTGCAAACGGCATCTGATAGTAGGCAATAGACTGTTCAATGAAATATGTATACGCAAAATGAAAGACTAATGATTTAAATAATTATTACTAATGACTTGAATAATTTAAATAATTATTAAATGTATGTATGAAGAGGGAAAAAACAGAAATTATAGATAACGGACAATTGTAGAGAAACGGACATTTTATGAGAAACAATTTTTTCTACATTAAGGTCCGTTTGCTCCAACTTATAGATAAGGTAACTGACATTCAAATCTTATGTCTGTCTTGGTTTTTCTTCAAGATAAAGAGAAACAGATGTTTCAACTTTAATTACTTTTATTATAGTTAACTCATCATTCGGTTGATACAATCAGGCTAAAGGACCAGTTGTTCTAACTTCTTGATAAGCTAACATTTAGGTCACTTTAAAATAAACAAAGACAGACACATATTTTCACTGTTAGTTATAAATAGCAAATAGTATGTGAAGAATACATACCATAGATTGCCATAACAATTCGTTTATTATATAACGGTTGCGATTCTCCTTCACGGCCAAACCATGTAAACTTCGTTGTCAAGTTGTCCTTTATTACTTCCTTGAAAGCCAAGTTGATTGCTTCCTTCACTATAAAACCTCCCACATATTGAAGATAATCCACCTGTATTAAAAATTGCAAATATGTTTATATTGTGCGATTTTACTTTAAAGACAGATAAGGTTTAATAGTAGGATCTTATATTTAAGTCCGTCCTAAGTTCATCTTTAGATGCTGTGCAAATCGTTTCATTGTTTACGGAGTATCTGAATATTAACTTGAGACAATCTTAAATATACCCAGCAAACACAATATAACATATAACATACTTGTTAGTTGTAATTTCTTACTCAATAATGTAACTGTTATATAACGCGTGTGTTATATAACAATTACATTATTGAGTAGGAAATTACAACTAACAAGTATGTCACATTGTGTTTGCTGGATAAGATCCGACGATAAATACACTTTTATACTTGTAAAAAAATGTAACAATTTTTCGAGTTTCACATGTGAATTTACCACTTATTCATAAATATCGTCGTCCACTGTTTAAAATGTTTATATTTCCATCTCGGTAGAAATAGGCAGACAGTCTGGTTTTCGAGTAACTCGGCCTTTATCTTGGCGTGTACGCACACATTTCAACACAGTCTCCAGAGTATGTTGAAATTGTCTACAAACAAAATTTAAATATAGTCATATTACGCCTAATTATTAAATAATATTATACAATCAAGACGTAAGATATAACAAGCTCACTTGAATTGTGCTTCCATGCGGTCCAAACGCTCCTCTATTTTTCTACAGTAAATATTACGATATATATTCTCTAAATCCGAATCAGTGAGATATATTGAAAATCAGTGACTATTCACTGATTTTTAGTAAATCTCACTGATTCAGATTTAGAGAGTAAGTAGAGAAATATTGTAAATAATTAAATATTTTTGTCAATACAAAATTAATTTTGCAAATACGTTGAATTACTTATATGTATGTATACCAGATTAAATATACACTCAATATATATACATGAATAAATAATTCAATGTATTTGCAAAATTAATTTTGTACACACCGGTATTGTCCATTATCATCGTTGATCTGTGAAATGCTGCAGTACAGCACTTGTCTATATTTGAAGAAAGAACCTGAAACTTATTTAATATATTACTGCTGTTTTCAGACATGTCATATCGGTGCGTTGTAGATGCATGTTCTGTGTGAATGGGTGTATATTGTGATTCTGTATGTGTAGATGTTTGCAATGTTACATATTGTGTAGAATTTTGTTGGGGTAGATATTGCGTTTGAATGGGTATGTGTGTTTGTATTCCGTGTACATGAGGAGTGTACGTCTGATTATTACTATCATTATTAGTATTATGAATATTATATGAGAAATTCTCCTGAAGAATTCCTCTCAACTCCCTTATATCCTCTTCCAAGGTTTTGCCAATGTCCTTTTGTTTCCCTGTAGTATCCATTGACCTCTTCCGGGGTGACTCGTCAGAAGAAGTAGTCTGATATATCGAGGGTTTTATTATGGGTCGTTTTGGACGGTCCATTTGCCTATATAAGAAAATGCATAAAAATATATTGAGTACGTTAAATATATATACATATAAGTGTGTGTGTGTGTGTGTTTTACTTGTTTCATTTTTATATCTTTTAGTTTAGTTCCTATATAATTATATTATATAGAAATTAAACATGTCAAATTATATATTTATAATTATATTAATTAATTGCAGTCATCTATGATTATAAATCATATATTTCAGTAAAGTAAATTATTCTTTTCCACATAGAGGAGAACTTATGCAAAAATTATTGTATGAAAATATTGTATGAAAATAAAAACTTTGAAAATAAAAAATAATAAAATAGTCTTAGTTCAATTAAAAAGGTAAAAAAATATGCACTTAGTTAAAAAAATGTTTGCTTATTATTATTTAGCAGCAAGTAAATTTGAAATAATGAGAGAACATTGAAAGAAAAAAATAAGAATTTGTTAAATTTTATCATTATGTATAATAGCAGAAATTATATATTTATCATATTCTAAGTAATTGTCATCGTCACTACTATTCTCATTTTCTGACATGCAATTCCAAAAAGGCATCTTATAACACTTTGCATGGATTTCCTTTATATGTACAGAGAAAATATTATTATCTAATGTGGAATATTTAAAGATGTACAGTATAGAAGAAGAAATACCAACGTCATAAAATTTATTTACATCCAAAAATTTTCTTACTACTAAACGTGAATTGTCCACTATTAAATATTGACAATAAAGCAAATAGAACCATCATTCAAAATACAGCAATTATCACGTTTGTCTAAGCTGAGCAAGATTCCATTAAATATGATCGTACGATATTGGCAAGAGTTTGAAAGAAGAAAGCGTGGAAGAGGGCTTACGTTATGCTTCATGAACTGCTGAATCACGGACTGCTGAATCCGTGCTCAAATAATCAGTTGCTGTATTTGCTTCTATCTCTGCTATTCTATTTGAAATTTGCTGCAGAGGAAGATCAGGTTTTCTACTTTTGGAAAATTGTCATATTATTTTCATACGGGAAAGCAGAAAATGAATCAAGAGGATCTAGTTGCCGCACATCATTTGCAATATGAAGGAGACCGTGAATATTGTAGGAATTGAATGTTGAACCGTACATATTTTCATATCTCTCAACAAATTTTTGCAACGCTACTTCTGCGAAATTCAGGTATATTTTTGACGATGACGTTGAAACTAAAATCCTTATTGCTGCATGAAGCAATAAAAAGTGTGTGTACACTTGCTGATTAAGAATACCGTATGTAACAATAGGACCTGTATAAAGAAGGAATTGTCGAAATTCTGTCGCTTTATATTTGGTGCATGCATCAAGTGATCTAGGTCGTCGTGCAAAATCAGATGGACAATATGCTACACAGTCTGTCCCAGATCCAATGAGACTGGTCTAAAAAAATACAAAGCGTTTACTATTTTGATTTTTTATTCTTGTTTATTCAAAATAGTCTCCTTCTGAGTCAATACAGCGCTGGAAACGTTCAACAAATTTTTCGAAACATTTTTTATACTCATCGGCTGGAATGGCCTTTAGTATGGCGGTCGAAGTCTTTTGGATGACCGGGATGGTATCGAAACGATTTCCTTTCATCGGCAATTTCAGTTTGGGAAATAGCCAGAAGTCGCACGGAGCCAAATCAGATGAATACGGTGGATGATCGATAACAATAATGTCTTTTTTGGTCAAGAATTCACGTACCATGATGGCTTTGTGCGATGGTGCATTATCGTACAACAAAAACCAACTGCCTGGCTTTCGATATTCCGGTCGAACTCGTCGAATTCTGGCCCACAATCGTTGTAGAACTCCCAGATAATATCTGGGCAGACACACAGCGGTCGCTTCAAAGAATTTCTTTGACTTTCTCGATGTTTTCTTCATTGCGAATTGTTTTTGGCGGCGGTGCTCGGTCATCGTCTGCAAGGTCCTCACGACCGTCACGGAATCGGCCAAACCAACGGAAAACCTGTGCACGGGACATGCATTCATCCCCGTACACATTTTTTAGCGTTTCGTATGTTTCTGCACTACTTTTACCCAATTTAAAAGTTGGTTTTTCGACCGACGTACACAAAGTGACTTTACATAAAATGTCAAACCACAGTGAAATATCAACCGAATTCGTTCAAATTTTGAGGTTAAGTAGATGAAAGGTAGAACATTCACCTATCATCATTCACTCATAGATATCGCTGCGCTAAGAACTTGTGACGGTAACGCCCGCGGGGTTCGGTGCGATCGGTCGCCCACCGTCGCGCCCGGCTCGCCGCTTCCGCGACGCCTCGCTCGCCGCCGCGCCGATGCGTTACTCGGGTGAAGGAAGTTGTCGTAGGTTGCTTCTCCTCGCAAGAAATATATGTTCGGCGTTTGATGGGTTAACAAGTGTGGTGCGCGAGGCACCCTGTTTATTTAAAAAAAACAAAAAGATTGGTTTCTGTATATATCATATATATAGATGTGTCTAGGCGGGCTCGCTGGTTCGGTGTCGCATCGGCAATGCCCTCCTCGGTGCTCGTGATCCCCCGCTTAGCCGCAGGGACGGTCCCCTATCCGCGGGGTCAGAGGGGATGTCCCGCAGCCTCTTGGCGGTCCGACGTCCTCGGCCACGAGTCCTGTTGAGGGTGGTTTACGCTAGTTGTTCTCTCGATAATTTGGAGATGGTTTTTATTCCGGGCGGCTCACCACAGTCACAGTGACGGACAAGCACGTTCGCTTCCTCACACGCTGACTGGGAAAAATTTGTCTGTGGCGGTGGCTAATTGCTGCCGACACAGACGGACGAGCACTGATAAATTCGCGAACAGACACTTCGAAACTATTCGATGTCGGTGGCCAACGGCCGCCGACGCAGACGGACGAACACTTATCCTCGCGCACAGGAACTTAGAAATATTTTGTGCCGGTGGCTAACTGCTACCGACGCAGACGGACGAGCATTTATGAATCGCGGAACGGCGGCTAACTGCTGCCGTTCGTTCGGAAACAGATACTTAGAACTATTCCGTGCCGGTGGCTAACTGCTGCCGACACAGACGGACGTATACGGTAATTTCGCGAACGGAGACTTAGAAATATTCTGTGCCGGTGGCTAACTGCTGTCGACACAGACGGACGAGCACGTATAAATCCGCGAACAGATACCTAGGAATATTCTGTGCTGATGGCTAACTGCTGCCGACACAGACGGACGAGCACGTATAAATCCGCGAACAGATACCTAGAAATATTCTGTGTCGGTGGCTAACTGCTGCCGACACAGACGGACGAATACGGTAAATTCGCGAACGGATACTTAGAGATATTCTGTGCCGGTGGCTAACTGCTGCCGACACAGACGGACAAGTACGGTAAAGTCGCGATGCCTGGTCGGCCGACGAGGCTCGGTTGCCGGATCTTGTAAAATTTCCCGGTGGTTCGGTACGGTGTGGAAGCTTTACTCACCGGCGGATGCCTTGCCTTCTCATCGACTTCTCTTCACGATTCTCGCTGGAGCTCTCCTTGGTAACTGTTCTGACTGACTGACTGTCTCTCACGGTCTGCCTCTATCTCTCTTCGAGAGCGGGTTTTATACCCTAAATTCCTCTCGACGATCGGTGGCCGATAATCGGGGGATTAGTTCCTCCCGATTTCCCGGAAAGTCGCGCATGCGATTTTCGCGAATTACCCCTTTCTGGGGGGACCGATCTTCCCCGACCGCTTCGTAGAATTCGGCTTTTTCCGGCGGTCTGGCGGGTTGCCGCGGCATAGGTGTTGCCGGGCGCTTGGCGATGATTTCTCGCGATCGTGTGACGATCGGTGGTCGCCGTCACATGATAGTAATGGGGGTAAAACTCCTCGTTACAACTTTGATGGAACCAGTCTCATCGTATCTGGTACAGGCTGTGTATAAGTATTTTCATTCGTGCAGATATAACAGAAATAGATTTTGCAGATAATTTCGAAAACTTTGAGTATTTCCCATGTACCCATGCATTCACTAACAATTTCTTCATTACTCCAAGGCACACCAGGTGCATATATTCAAATGGAACCTGTGTAACCAATCTTATCGATAACATTGACAATGGACTTTTACCTTCTTTATGATAACCTTCATCTAAATTACGGACATATTCCTCATCGGTACAAAGAGAATGATCAATACCATGAAAAGTATAACGTCCCTCATATCGTTGGCTATTAACTTTACATTTAGAGTATGGCTGTTTGGATGTATGGCCTCGATGATTCAAAATAAAAGCACGAGCTGGCGCATCAGCTATAAAACATCTTAACTGTAATGGTATTTTACTATCATTATGACTTATACCTCCGTTGGCAAATATTCTCTTAACATCTACAATAAATTTGTCAAAAAATATATTTGGACCATTTGGTTTTGCAATGCCTCTGTATATCCCTATTATTATTTGCCTTGTGTGTTTTATATTTATAAGCCGACATTGTATTGGCCACAGATGAATAGTTCCTGACCTATCTAAGCTACATCCATCGGTACTAAAGTCTAGTTCTAAATAACTTGGGAGAGATACAGTTGGATAATGCGAAAGCACTTCAGAAATTTTTTCTTCCAAATTAAAATGTATGTATTCACCTGGTTCTACTTTATATACAGGGTGCACGATTTATCTGAAGACATTGAAATATCTCGAGAACTATGCATTGGATAAAAAAAAGTGGTTAATGAAAATTGTTAGCCTCGAAGGGGGACATCCAATGATACCAAACTCGACCTCCCACCCCACCCCCTGGGGGTGGGGGTTGGGGGCAACTTTGAAATCTTAAATGGAAACCCCCATTTTTTATTGCAGATACGGTTTCTACGCCACAAAATACGTAAATTTTGTCCGAAACTTTTTTTTTGATTCGTGATAGATGGCGCTGTAATCGCAAAAAATTATATTTTCCGCAATTCTCCAGAAATGATCATTGGATTGAGAAATAAAAAATATCTGTTCAATATTTTTAAAGAACATAATAAAAGTTATTCCCCCCCCCCCCATCCTCTCGGGGTAGGGTGGGTGATAACGTTCAAATCTCAAATGGGGACCCACATTTTTCATTGCAATATTAGATTGTACGTGAAATTTTTATTGAAACAATTTTTTTCATTCGTGATAGATAGCATTGCACTGCCTTTTTTATATATACTATTATATATATATAATAAGCCGTAGTTCACCATACACCCACAATGGCGCGTCGAGCAGTTCCTTCTTCGATTCGGGTTCCCATTTGAGATTTGAACGTTACCACCCACCCTACCCCGAGAGGATGGGGGGGAATAACTTATTATGTTCTTTAAAAATATTGAACAGGTATTTTTTATTTCTCAATCCAATGATCATTTCTGGAGAATTGCGGAAAATATAATTTTTTGCGATTACAGCGCCATCTATCACGAATCAAAAAAAAAGTTTCGGACAAAATTTACGTATTTTGTGGCGTAGAATCCGTATCTGCAATAAAAAATGGGGGTTTCCATTTAAGATTTCAAAGTTGCCCTTAACCCCCACCCCCAGGGGGTGGGGTGGGAGGTCGAGTTTGGTATCATTGGATGTCCTCCTTCGAGACTAACAACTTTCATTAACCACTTTTTTTTATCCAATGCATAGTTCTCGAGATATTTCAATGTCTTCAGATAAATCGTGCACCCTGTATAATAATTTTATTTCGTGGAATACTCAAAAGCGTTCTTACATCTTTTGGTAAGCTGTGAAAACAAGGATGTGTTCTAAAAAGTAATAGAATACTGTTTACCTGCACATGAGTTAAATTATTTTCTACAAAACAGGATGCAAGTCTTTCTCGAAATAATAGTTTATTTGAGAAAGTACTGACTGATGAGCAATTATCAGAGGAACGATTATCATTATCAGAAGAAAGATCAAAAGAAATATCATCTTGCACATTTATAGCACTTATATTATTATTGTGAATGTCATTTCCTTCATTGCATGTAAGAAGATTAGGTTGCACATATGACAGATTTTTTGCATCTTGTATAATTGTAATTTTATTTAACTGTCTCGAGTAATCTCTTGAATATTTCTTACATCGCAAGTTGGTTTTAATTTCAGTAATAATTCTCCTTCTTTGTCTAACGGATAAAATATTCAAGCATTTTCGAGAAATTGAACGTTTCATCGGTTTCATAGTTGCTTATCCTTTAGAACTTTCCGCTGCTGATGATAGCCAAACTTTCTTGAAAATCCTTAGTGAAAAGTATTTCTCTCTCCGACAGTACTCGCAGTTGGGTTCGAAATAACACAATGCGTAACGTGGACGGTTAAACAAAAAACTATCTGCCGCGACAATGCGACACCGCGTCTCCGCAACATCTTATCCGGCAGCGCCGCGTATCTTCCGCGCTTGACATTTCCGGAAACGCGCATTCTTCCACTATACTTCTGCACAGAAGAAGACGATGGAGTACAGGGCCTCAATTCTGTACACGCTTATCGACAACTATCGATATCGTTAACGGAGTTGCGCAGCTTTTCTACGATATACAAAAGTTACACAATACAGTTAACGACATCGATATTGTCGGTAAACGTGTACAGAATTGAGGTCCAAGACGAAGAGGAGCCACAGTGCGAAAATGAGTAAATCAAGTAATGTAAAAAACTTTCATTTTCTTTTATAAGCACATTAGAATAAACCAAAACGAACTGAATCACAGAGCGATTTGGATCAATATAAGATTTTAGATAATCACCGATAGTTTTTTTTGTTTCAAACAATCTGTTTTATCGTGCCAGTTATAAGTAGAAACTGTAAAAAACTCGTTTGAAACAAAAATTAATGACAACTATCTCAAGGTTTATACGATTCGATTTATCATATCAATTCATTTCGATCTAGCCTACTAATAATATTTATTGTAAAATCAAACTTTTCTTACAGCACAATGTAGGTTATAAAAGGAGGTGCAACTGGGGGGAGGTATGAAAAAGTTACACGAGATGTATAAAGGAGAAATATTCTACAAGTTCTGCAAGTTCGTTGGGGCCACTTGGAAATAGCGTGCTGTCTTCAACGTCCCTCCCCTACCATATCATTACAGAAAACGTGGCATGTATTAATATATTTCTATCGCAATTTTGTTGTCACGTCATGACGGGATAGTATGCTCTAGTTTTGTCCCGTTTTTCCTGACATGTTGAAATTGCGCGATATCGGTTTTGCCTCCTTTCTGCTCTCACATCGTGATGGCACGACGTGCTCGAGTTTTGCTGCGCTTTTGCTGTCACGTTGTGGCAGCACAACGTGCTCGAGTTTTGCTATGGTTTTGCTATCATGTCGTGGCAGCACGACGTGCTCGAGTTTTGCTGCGCTTTTACTGTCACGTCGTGGCAGCACGACGTGCTCAAGTTTTGCTGCGCTTTTACTGTCATATGATGATTGCACATCATGTTCAACTTTTGATGTGATTTTGCTATCTCATTATGACAATAACATATGATTCAATTTTTGTGTATTCTTATCGGCATACTATGTTAGCAAGTCCTGTTATCATAAACTAAGCTCAATGCGGACGCAGTGGATGAAAATCTGCTGCAAATGCGTGATTAAGTATGCTAGCAATTTGCTGGCATATTGCTGTCATTTTGCTATCTAGGGTGTTACATTACTGTTATATTATTATTATAATGTTATCTCTAGTTTATAACAAAACAGTGTAACAGATATGTAACAGAATTATATTACAACTATTAAACCAAATTATATAACCTCAATACAACTAGATTTATACAATACAATTATATAACCTCAATACAACTAGAATATAACATATGTTATATTACATGTTACTCCTATGTTATATAACAGTTATATTCTGTGTATGCTGGGTTTATTTTGTAGTTCTATGTTTTTATGTATTTTTAATGCCTTCATCACACTTAAGCAGACCATATTGCCTATTTATATTGACGTTTATATGCATACTGATATGTATATTCCCACAAAAAAGCACATCGAATCCATGTGGAACGCATTCGTTGCATTCACGTGGAATCCACAAAACGATATGGGTTTCACGTGGACACAACGTTCCTATTTTTGTGGAGATATCCGCACTTATACTATTTAAATGTTTAAGAACGCTTGTATATTATACAAAACTCATATAGAGAAAAATTTCTAGGTTTAGTATTCTTACTTGTTCGATTTTGAGTTGTTTCATTAAAATATATTTTTACAATATTATTTTTAGAAAATATTATTTTTAGAAAAAAACTCTATTTCATTAAAGAAAACCATGTTGATAAAAAACAGGATTTGAGATAACCCAGCAAACACAGAATATAACTGTTATATAACATAGGAGTAACATGTAATATAACATATGTTATACTCTAGTTATATTGAGGTTAAATAATTTAGTTCCATAAATGTACTATAATTGTGTTATATATCTGTTACACTGTATTGTTATAAGCTAGAGATAACATTATAATAATAATATAACAGTAATGTAACATGTATATAACAGTAACTACGTTCATATTATATTGATGTTATACAACACAACTATTCATGCAATCCATTAAAAGCTGCAAATACTTTCTATTGCGAATAAGAGTGCATTCCGATAGAGAAAGAAATAGCAAAGCGGAACAATAACAAATAAAAGAAATAGTGGACAGCTAATCAATTAAAAATTCCGTTCTGCTTTTTTGTAGATGCTTCATTTTGTAGTTCTATGTTTTTATGTATTTTTAACGCCTTCATCGCACTTAAGCAAATCATATTGCCTATTCATACTGATGTTTATAATGCACATTTATATGCATACTGATATCCCTACAAAAAGTACATCGAATGTACATGGAACGCATTCGTTGCATTCACGTGGAATCCACAAAACCATATGGATTTCACGTGGACATAACGTTCCTATTTTCGTGGGGATATCCGCACTTATACTATTTAAACGTTTAAGAACACTTGTATGTTATATAAAACTCACATAGAGAAAAATTTCCTTAGGTTTAATATTCTCACCTGTTCGATTTTGAGTTGTTTTATTAAAATATATTTTTACAACATTATTATTAGAAATAAAAGCTCTATTTCATTGAAGAAAACCATGTTGATAAAAAACAGGACTTGAGATCATATTTTTCAAAAGTTTTTTTAGATTTAGTAATAAAAATTTTTTAATTAAAAAACTTCCTTGAATTTGGCTCAAACTATTTCTTTTGTGGGTTAACCATTATAATACTCCATTATTAGTAATTTTGAAACATAGTCTATACTGATATTCGTCGCATGTTGAATGTTGTTGCGTTGTTTTAATTTTTGACATGAAAGGTTATAATGTTCTGTGAATACTATAAAGATACATTATATAAGCACCAGTCACAAGAGCGTTATTGGAGTCATTGGAATAACAGCGTGGCAATTGTCAGGTTAAGAAAGCCTAGCGTAGTTAGCACATGATGGTGCCGCTTGGAATCGAAGATATCGACGGACACAAGACGCGAGAAAATTAGATGTAAATTTTTTACATAACAATAATATTACAGTTACATAACAGCTATATAACATTTTAGTAACATGTGATATTTCTGTTATATAACTGCAACTTTCTATGAGTAAGAAATTACAACTAACATGTATATTGTTTATAACTTACACGTTATGTTACGTGTTACATTTCGTTACATTACGACAATGTAACTGTTACGTAACTGTGTTTACTGGGAATATTTTTCAAAAGTTTTTTAGATTTTGTAATTAAAATTTTTTATTTAAACTTCCTTGAATTTGTTTCAAACTATTTCTTTTGTGAGTTAAGTATTATAATACTCCATTATTAGTAATTTTGAAACATAGCCTATGCTGATATTCGTCGCACATCGAATGTTGTTGCGCTGTTTTAATTTTTGACATAAAAGGTTATAACCCAGTAAACACAGTTACGTAACAGTTACATTGTCGTAATGTAATGAAATATAGCACGTAATATAACGTGTACATTATAGCAATATACAGGGTGTTTGATAGCTGATCATGCAGACGAAAGTTGGAGATAGATTGGGTGTAGCCGAGAAGAAAAGTCATGTACCACAATGTCAAATTGCCAATAGTTATCGAGTTATTAATTAAAACATGTGAGCCAATGAGCGCGTAGAGAGCGGAGGGCGACCGCAGTAAGCACATAGACATTTGATACAGGCCGAGCCAGCGAGTGGCGGTAGGCGAGCGCGCGCGGCGAGAGGCAACGTAAACAACAAGAGGCGAACGCGCGCGACGAGGAGCGAGCGAGCGCGAACGATGAGGGGCGAGCGAGCGCAAGCGACAAGAAGCGAGCGCGACGAAGAGCGAGCGAGCGCGAACGACGAAGAGCGAGCGAGCTATAAGGAAAAAGCTATAAAAAAAAAGCTCGCTCGCTCCTCGTCACGCGCGATCGCCTCTTGTCGCTTACGTTGCCCCTCGCCGCGCGCGATTGTCTACCACCACTCACTGACTCCGCCTGTATCAAATGTCTACGTGCTTACTGCGACCGCCCTCCGCTCTCTACGCGCTCATTGGCTCACATGTTTTAATTAATAACTCGGTAACTATTGCCAATTTGACATTATGGTATATGACTTTTCTTCTCGGCTACACCCAATCTATCTCCAACTTTCATCTGCATGATCAGCTATCAAACACCCTGTATATGTCAGGGTTGAGAAAGTTACTTTTTAAAAGTAACTCGTTACCGTTACCATTACTTTCGGTAAAAAGTAACTCGTTACCGTTACTCGTTACTGATCTTAAAAAATAACACGTTACCGTTACTTGAAAGTAACGATATTTTATTTCGTTACTTTCCGTTACTTTTTTTTGTTTGTAAATCCAGGATTATAAGAAAGGTGCTAAGACAAGATATAAATCGGACATAAGACGATTAGAAATATATATATATATATATTTAAATATTTTTATTATTTTATGTTATTAAGTATTGTATTTAATGAAAAGTTTCTTAATTAGTGGATATGAATTTAATATTTGGACATTAGTGCCTCTTGACTTTAAAAATCTTTGCCATTCATCATAGGCAGATTTCTCATTTGATGTTTGCTATTTAAAATTAAAAAAGTCATAGTTATTACTGTGCTTATCAGACATCAAAAAATTTTTAATTGAAGGAATTCCTTATAAATCTTCTAAATACGTTTGCGCAAGTTTTCACTTATCTTCAGCTAACCAACTCAATTTGGGATGCAAACAGCTGGCAATTATCAATTCTTCTTTTTCGAATGTAGTACGAAACCTAAAGTTAAATCAATAAAATTAAATATGAACATATTGATTTTTCTTTTTGATCAGATGAATGTTGTTTGATGAACATATGTATTAACCAAATTACATCAACTTACCTTTCTTTTAAACCTTTCTGTATAGCTAAGGCCAATGGATAACAATATGTGAGTCCATCTTTATTGGTTCTCATTAAATTCAGCATAAAACAAAAAATGCATAGAAATTAAATACAATTAAGTTTAATTTTATAAAAATTAAAAAGTAACGATTAAAGTAACGGACGTTTTGTTACTCGTTACAAAAAAATGTATCGCCGTTACTTTTTCGTTACTGACACCAAAAAGTAACGACGTTACCTAATCGTTACTCAAAAAAGTAACGATACCAGTAACGGCGTTACAAGTAACGCGTTACTTCCCAACCCTGATATATGTTAGTTGTAATTTCCCACTCATAGAAAATTGCAGTTACATAACAGAAATATCACATGTTACTAAAATGTTATATAACTGTAATATTATTGTTATGTAAAAAAATTTGCTCCTAATTTTCTCGCGTCTTGCATCCGTCGATAGCTTCGATTCCAAGCGGCACCTTTCCCATGTATTGACCATGCTAGAGATTTGCTTAACCTAACAATCGAGTGGCACGCAGTTATCTCAATGACTCCAACGATGGTCTTGTGACTTGTGCTTATATTATAATGTATCCTTACAGTACTCACAGAACATTATAAATTTTCATGTCAAAAATTAAAACAACGCAACAACATTCGATATGCGACGAATATCAGTATAGGCTGTGTTTCAAAATTACTGGTAATGAAGTATTATAATGATTAACATAAAAAAATAGTTTGAAACAAATTCAAGGAAGTCTAAATAAAAAGTTTTAATTACTAAATCTAAAAACACTTTTGAAAAATATTATCTCAAATCCTGTTTTTTATCAACATGGTTTTCTTCAATGAAATAGAGTTTTTGTTTCTAAAAATAATATTATAAAAATATATTTTAATGAAACAACTCAAAATCGAACAAGTAAGAATATTAAACCTAAAGAAATTTTCCTGTACGTGAGTATAATATACAAGCGTTCTTAAACGTTTAAATAGTATAAGTGCGGATATTTCCACGAAATAGAAATATTGTGTCCATGTGAAATCCATGTGGTTTTGTGGATTCCACGTGAATGCGTTCCATGTGGATTCGATGTACTTTTTTGTGAGGATATACATATCAGTATCCATATAAACATGCATTATAAACGTCAATATAAATAGGCAATATGGTCTGCTTAAGCGCGATGAAGACATTAAAAATACATAGAACTACAAAATAACATAGAAAAACATAGAACTACAAAATAAAGCATCTAGAAAAAAGCAGAACGGAATTTTTGATTGATTAGCTTTCCATCATTTCTTTTATTTGTTACTGTTCCGCTTTGCTATTTCTTTCTCTATCGGAATGCACCCTTATTCGCAATAGAAAGCATTTGCAGCTTTTAATGGATTGCATGAATAGTTGTGTTGTATAACATCAATATAATATGAAATTACTGTTATATATATGTTACATTACTGTTATATTATTATTATAATGTTATCTCTAGTTTATCTCTAGTTTATAACAAAACAGTGTAACAGATATATAACAGAATTATATTACAACTATGAAACCAAATTATATAACTTCAATATAACTAGAGTATAATATCCAATGGTATGTTATATTACATGTTACTCCTATGTTATATAACAGTTATATTCTGTTTGCTGGGAATGTTCAGTGAATACTATAAGGATGCATTATATAAGCACAAGTCACAAGAACATCGTTGGAGTCATTAGGATAACTGCGTGTCAGTCGATTGTTAGGTTAAGCAAAGCCTAGCGTGGTCAGCACATGGAGGGGTGCCGCTTGGTATTGAAGCTGTCGACAGACACAAGACGCGAGAAAATTAGGAGTAAATTTTTTATATAACAATAATATTACAGTTATGTAACAGCTATATAACATTTTAGTAACATATGATATTTCTGTTATGTAACTGCAACTTTCTATGAGTGGGAAATTACAACTAACATGTATATTGCTTGTAACGTACACACGTACGTTACATTTCGTTACATTACGACAATGTAACTGTTACATAACTGTGTTTACTAGGAATGTTCTGTGAATATTATAAGGATATATTATATAAGCACAAGTCACAAGAACATCGTCGAAATCATTAGAATCACCGCGTGCCACTCAATTGTTAAGTTAAGTAAAGCTTCAACGTAGCAGCACATGGATAAGTGACCGCTTGCACCGCTTGGAATCGAAGCTATCGACGGACACAAGACACGAAAACATTAGGAGTAGTTTTTTATATAACAATAATATTATAGTTATATAACAGCTATATAACATTTTAGTAACATGTAATGTTTTTATATAACTGCAACTTTTTATGAGTGAGAAATTACAACCCAGATAGCACAATTAATTCTCAACATATTCACAAAGTGTTCTTCCTTTCTGAAGTATAGTTCCTCAGGAATTCGTAAAAGAATACTGAAAGAATAACTAGGAAAGTTATATGCACCATGATTGGAATTTCTCAGAAGTTCGTGATATACGAGGGCAGTCTGAAAAGTTCTCGGCCTGACACATAGATGACATTAAAAACTGTCAAACTATAATTGTATTGGAAAGTGGCATCCCTGATATAAACCCATGTAAAATTTTATTTCGATCTGTCGAGTCATTCGAGTAGTAGCATCAGTTTAATTGACATGTCTTTTTTAAAATGGAAAAAATTGAATATCGTGCAGTGATTAAATTCTTTGTTTTAGATAGTTTAACACCAACAGAAATTCATCCGAAATTGTTAAAAGTGTATAAGGATGCATCACCTTCACTCTCCACTGTGAAAAAATGGGCTGCTCTTTTTATATCTGGTCGTACAAGCCCCGAAGATGATCCACGCGAAGGTTGTCCAAAAACTGCTACAACACCACAAAACATTCAACAAGTCCATGATATGGTGTTAGATGATCGGCGAGTGAAAATGCGTGAAATAGCTGAGGCCATAGGCATCTCAAAAGAACGAATTGGAAATATTTTGCATGAAGAATTACACATGAAAAAGCTTTGTGCAAGATGGGTGCTGCATTTGCTAACAATTGACCAAAAACGCATTCGAATGCGTATTTCTCAAGCGTGTTTGGATGGTTTTAAGCAAAATAAAATGGATTTCAAGCGTCGTTTCATAACTGTTGATGAAACTTGGATCCACCACTATACACCAGAGCGAAAAGAACAGTCGAAACAATGGATTGAAGCCGGTGGACGTGCACCAAAGAAGGCAAAGACGGTTCCATCAGTGGGAAAGGTTATGGCAACAGTTTTTTGAGATTACAAAGGTGTTTTGTTGATCGATTATCTTCAGAAAGATAAAACGATTAACTCCGAATATTATTGTAACCTTTTGGATCTATTGGATGCAAAAATTCGTGAGAAAAGACCTGCTTTAAAGAAGAAAAGAATCGTTTTCCATCAAGACAATGCACGTGTTCACACAAGTGTTTTGACAATGGCAAAATTCAACGAATTAAAGTACAAATTGCTTGAACATCCAGCGTATTCACCAGATTTGGCTTTCTCTGATTATTATCTGTTTCCAAACCTGAAAAAATTCCTGGCTGGAAAGCGTTTTACATCAAATGATGAAGCTACTGCAGCCGTGCATGGATATTTTGCAGACCTTCCGGAATCACACTTTAATAATGGTATTAAATTATTGGAAAAACGTTGGAATAAATGTATTGAAGTTTCAGGAGATTATATTGAAAAATAGAACATATTTCACGGCAAAAAAAATTTGCTTTCATTCAGGCCATTAGACCGAGAACTTTTCAGACTGCCTACGTATTCATATAGATATTTGTATTATCAATAGATGTATGATAACAAATTTAAGAAGAATAAAGTTTGAGAACAGAAAGAAGATTACAAAATAGTTGTAGGAGGGAATAAAAAACAAAATATAATATAATGAAAATTATATTTTTATAATAATATAAATAATATTATTATATTATATTATATTATATTATATTATATTATACGTGTGTATACATTTGTACAATGTAAACTCAAATATCTTTAATAAAATAAGCTATTCACAAAATAATTTTCATATTTGATCTAATTGCTTATATTTTTATCTCAGGTTGTATGTCTATAAAGATTCAAAAACATATATTTGTGAAAGAAAGTGTCCTTTTTGTCTGTAACATAAAGGGAATGCCATATTTGATAATTAAATTAAAATAATTAAATTAAATTAAATTAAAATTTAAGATAATTAAATTAAATTAAAATTAAAATACTACCCAAGTAGAAAAATTGGGAGAAAAACCTGAAAACTGATTAGAAACGGGCGTTTCTATCTGGTTCTTAGTTTTTCTCCTTAATTTTTTAATTGGTTTTAATTGGTTAATTGGTTTTAATTGGTTAATTTCTGTCAATAACGTTTACATCGTATTATTTTCAATCCATGGCTGTATTCTAAATTGCGTCCACTGAGTTAATAGCGCGCTTCCGCCTTCTAACTATTAGTTCTGTCTTATTTTAGGATAGATAATCCTAAAGAGTATCCTAAAGAGTGTTCAATTCTAAAAATCGGCCCAGATTAATCTGCAATAAAATAATCAAAATTGTATCATAAACCGTAAAGGAAAGAATAGACATTTAATAAGATTTTATAAAATTAATTGAATGGAAGAAAATAATATTACATTTATATATAATATTGATCAATAATATTGATTTTGAGGTTATATGGTAAATTTGAGAAAAAATATATACTTATACAAGAAATTAAATCAATTTAACCTACTTACTTATTACATAAAATATTTATAGTCCGTATTGTCCTTTCTCCTCATATTCAAGTTATTCAAATATCAGGTCTCGGAAATAGAAAAAGTAACTGAACCATTACACGAAATATTGGATAACGCCTTGTAAAATAGTTGGTACAATCACGTATGTGTTATGGAGACTAAGTTCTAAAGATGAGATCACACGATATGGAAATGAGCGTGTCGGACGGAGGATACGTGATTCGAACAGTCAATCAACGCTCTTCCGTACTTTTCTATAAATATTGCGCGAAGTATTCATTATAATGATTTCTTGAGGAATACTTCAAGCTGAACTTAATTATAGATAATTCATTAAATATTCTTCAGATATTCACTTTATTCATTCTGCAAGTATTCGTTACAATAAATTCCTTATCAACTTCCATTCATTTCTGTGCTATTTGAGAACTAACATGTACGAGGGTAGATCAATAAGTACCCGTGTTAGGAATGAAGACACAACTTTTTAATATAATTTTTTTTATTTTTCAACGTAATCTCCTTTTAGGATGGTACACTTTTCCCAACGTCCCTGCCACTTTTTTAACCCCTCCAAAAAATACGATTTGTCAAACTTTTCAAAATAGGCTCCTATCTCGACGATGAGCTCCTCGTTTGAGCTGAATTTTTTTCTCGCGAGCCATGTTTTCATGTTGGGGAACAGGAAGAAGTCGCAGGGAGCCAGGTCGGGCGAGTATGGTGGGTGCGGCAGCAATTCGTAGAACAACTCATGCAATTTGGCCGCGACGATTACGGATGAGTGAGCGGTGCATGGTCATGGTGGAACAGCACTTTTTTCTTTACCAAATGGGGCCGTGTCTCCTTCAATTTCTCGTCGAATCGGTCCAAAAATTCACTGTAGTACTGCTCCGTGATCATGCTTCCTTTCTCCAAAAAATCCATGAGAATTGTTCCCTTCGAATTTCAAAAAATCGTAGCCATGACCTTTCCGGCCGATGGGACCATCTTTGCCTTCTTCAGAGCAAATTCACCCGGGAAAGTCCATTGTTTTGACTGTTGTTGCTTGGTCTCTGACGTATAGTGATGGATCCAGGTTCACCAACGGTAATGACTCGACGCAAAAATTCCTGCGGATTTCATTTAAAGAGATTCAAACACTGCTTCGAAATCGACAGCCGCTTGTTGTTCACCGTGAGCACTCGCGGCACCCACCGGGCTGATAGTTTTCTCATTCTTAATTTATTATGTAAAATATTAATTGCCGTTCCGTACAACACGCCTACGGCCTCTGCTTCGTGCACTTTCGTTCGGCGATCAGCGAGAATCATGTCGTGGACCTTTTCAACGATTTCCTCAGTAATCACGTCTGCCGGGAGGCTTGGGCGCTCCTCATCAAAAACAAATGTACGGCCACATTTGAATTCATTGAACCAATATCTCACAGTTGTCATAGATGGTAAAGGGTCCCCATAGACAGCATCCAACTTCGCTTTTATTTCTTCGCATGTTTTTCCATTCAAAAATAAAAAGCGAATTATGGATTGATATTGTTCTTTTTCCATTGTATCGAAAAACACCAAACACGTTTAATATAATGGCTGTCAAATCAAAACTATGAATCAGTCTGAATTTTGTATGGCGCGTTTGAAGGATGGTAGTACACGATGGTAATGCCAACTTCCTTTAACAACGCCATCTGTCTCCAAACATGGGTACTTATTGATCCACCCTCGTATGTTGCTTGTAACGTACATGTTATGGCTGCGTTCCGAAATTCACTGCCAGTACTGAAAATACACAGATTGTGTCACGTATACTATAGAATTTCAGCACTGGCAGTGAATATCGGAACGCAGCCTATATTACGTCTTAGGCCCCTTGCATAATGCCAGGCAACAAGTAATAAGAATAAAAATAGACCAATTACAATCGACTATTACAAGAATAATCTATTGTGATTGGTCTATTTTTATTCCTATTGCCTGTTGCCTGACATTGTGCGAGGGGCTTTACATTTCGTTACATTACGACAATGTAACTGTTATGCAACTATGTTTACTGGGTTGTTACGTTATCACTCGCAATTATATTAGAATCTCATTTATTTATATCTAAAAATCTACGTGGTTATTGGCGAAATGATAGAGAACCTTTTTGTTAAGTTTCATCTAATGTACAATCACATGACGGCAGACATTGCTATCATAGCTTATCTACTGTATCGTATATCATCATTCATAGATATTTTTAAATTAATATATTGACGATTGTTGCACAAATGTCTCAAAATAGTATAATATTTAACAACGAAAAATGTAAAAATCAATAAAAATATTTAAAGTAAAAAAATCAATAAAAATATTTAAAGTAAAGAAATCAATAAAAATATTTAAAGATAAATATCTCTCTATATATTATATATTCAATTTATTATACTTTCTTTCAATTAATATTCTTTCTTAAAGCAACCTGTCTTATAATTATATTATAGAATTAAAGAAGAAGTATCGAAAATAATTATTTTAAACCTTATTTTTAAATAATGGTATATTTTTGAAAATCTGTAACAAATCATAGTAAAGAGTTACTTAACAAAAATAATGGTAATAATAATGCGTTACTTACTGTTAAAAAATAACTTTTCTAATTCTATATAAGACTATGTATACATATATTTATCTATATATAGTATGAATTATTTTACGTTACTCGAATAACTTTCTTATTGATTGTAGAAACTAATGTTTTAGAAAAAAATTATATGGTTTCAAGGGGGACATAAAACAACTATATCATTTTATTTACAGATGGTGCCACTTTCGAAATACTCACTAATCATTACTTTTCTTAAATGGAAACTCAAATTTTTTATTATATCATCTTCTTCTACAAATTAATTTTAACAATTTTGTTTAAAATATTTTTTTATTTGCCAAATATTTTTTGAAATATTTAAAGAAAACTATGGTAACGTTTCGACATTTAACTTAGGGTATCTCGCTAACTATTTGTCGAAAGAAAAAATAGTATTAGACTTCTTTACTCTATTTAGTCTTAAGAATATATTATTACAATAGTGTCCTAATTTTTGTTAACTTATCGACCTTTGGAAATTTCAAAATCATCAAATTAACCATCAATTAACCATCAATTAATCATCAGTTAAAAGCCAGGCCGCTATTGTAATACTATATTCTTGAGACCAAGTAGAACAAAAGTCTAGTACCACTTTTTCTTCCGACAAATAGCAAGATATCGTAAGTTAAATATTAAAAAAGTTACCAAGTTTTCTTTAAATATTTCCAAAAATATTAGGCAATTAAAAAAATATTTCACATAAAAGTTGTTCAAATTAATAGGTAGAAAAAGAAGATATTACAACTTTGCTTCCGCCGTTTTCCTATAGATGGCTTTAGCGGTAAATAGTGGTCGAAATAAATAGATCATAGACGTCATGCAATAAACTTGGGCATTTGTCAACATAACCCCATAGAAACATTAGTCGATTTGTGTCTGCATCATAAAGTTATTCTCGATTGAAAATGTCAGTTTACGAGCCAAATTCTCGTCATTTGCGGGAGGTTTTAATTTTCTGCTACAATATGAAGAAATCTGCGGCTGAGGCTCATCGAATGCTCTCAAATATTTATAGTAAGGCCGCTATTAGTGAAAGAAAGTGTCGTGAGTGGTTTCAACGCTTTAAGAACGGTGATTTTCACGTCGAAGACCGGCATAGCGGTGGAAGAGAGAAGGTTTTCGAAGATGCAGAATTGGAGGCATTACTTAATGAAGACTCGTGTCAAAGTCAAGAAGAATTGGCACGATCATTGGGAGTGACTCAACAAGCAATTTCAAAACGCCTCAAAGACATGGGAATGATTCAGAAGCAAGGAAATTGGGTGCCGTACGAGTTGAAACCGAGAGATGTTGAACGGCGTTTGTTTGCTTGTGAACAATTGCTTGAAAGGCAAAGACGGAAGGGATTTCTGCATCGCATTGTGACTGGGGACGAAAAAGTATGTTCATTACGATAACGCCAAGCGCAGAAAATTATGGGCATATCCCGGCCATGCTTCCACGTCGACGGCCAAACCGAATATTCACGGCTTCAAGGTCATGCTCTGTATTTGATGGGACCAGCTCGGCGTAGTGTATTATGAACTGTTAAAACCGACTGAAACAATCACAGGCGATTGTTATCGAACGCAATTAATGCGTTTGAGCCGAGCATTGAAAGACAAACGGCCGCAATATAACGAGAGACATGATAAAGTGATTTTGCAGCATGACAATGCTCGATCCCATGTTGTGAAAGTGGTCAAGACATACTTGGAAACGTTGAAATGGGAAGTCCTATCCCACCCGCCGTATTCTCCAGACGTTACTCCCTCTGACTATCACTTATTTCGATCAATGGCACACAGCCTGGTTGACCAGCACTTCCAGTCTTATGAAGAAGTAAGAAATTGGATCAATTCGTGAATCGCTTCAAAAGATGACCAGTTTTTTCAACGCGGGATTCGTAAGTTGCCCGAAAGATGGGAGAAAGTAATGGCCAGCGATGGATAATATTTTGAATCATAAATATATAACCAGTTTTTTACAATAAAGCCTCGAATTTCGGAAAAAAACGGCGGAAGCAAAGTTGTACACCTAATATAATAAAAGAATGAAGTTTCCGTTTAAGAAAAATAATAATCAGTGAATATCTCGAAAGTGATGCTATTTGTAAACAAAATAATTTAGTTATTCTATGTCCCCCTTGAAACCATACAACTTTTGTCTAAAATATTTTTTTCTGAAATGTTTAGTTTTCAAGATAGAGCAGTTGTAAAATTTTAGAATAAAATTTGAAACGTCCGAATTAAGAGATGTGAATACATCACAGAAAACTGAATTGCTTATATTATAATAATATTATGGTGATATATCACTGTGACAATATTACTGTGATATATTATCACAATATTACTATAGTATATCACGATAATATTACTGTGATACATTTCGCCGGACATTTTAATATTACTTTAATATTACTGTAATAATGTAGTAATATTTGTACTGTATTACGTTGTGATATTGCAATGGAGAAGTAATATTATTGTGATATTGCTGTAACATTATGTGCTATGTGAGCTATAACATTTTGTTTAGTTTTTTGTATAATCTAAAAAGAAAATGAAATATCCTAAGTTGAAGTTGGCTCTTATGTAAGACAGAAACGATAATAAAATAAAAAAACAGTACATGTAAAACAAAAATGATAACAGAAATGATAGCAAAATAGAGTATGATATATAGAGTATATAAAACATAGAGAGTATGTAAAAAACATGTATGTGTTATATATAGAGTATATATAATATATACAATATGTAAAAAATTATATTACTAAGAACTACGCGTTATCAAATAAAAGAGCGGATCATTTATTTACGTGAGGCTGCGAAACGCGGACGAATTTCAGCCCAGTCACAGTAGTATATTCCGTACGTAAAGTCAGGCATGCGCGCTCGTAGGGCGGCGCGCGACAGTGAAAGAGCTTGAGAGCAAAATTCATGTTTCAGTCTGTCGCGTATGTTGCTAGGTCGCGCATACATACCGTTCACTGCACTCAGCTTGGTTCGTTTGGTGCTCGATCAAGGGTGTTATGGTGTCATGAGCTGTGGTGACCAAATGAGTGAGTGAGTGAGTGAGTGATAGAGAGAGAGAGAGAGAGAGAGAGAGAGAGAGAGAGAGAGAGAGAGAGAAGGAGAGAGAGGGGGAGAGGGGGAGAGAGAGAGAGAGAGAGAGAGAGAAAAAGAGAGTGAGAAGGGGGTAAGAAAAGAAGAGAGGGAGAGAGATAGAGGAAGAAAGAGGGAGAGGAAGAGAAAGAGAGAAGAGGGAGAATAAAGCGCGTGCGAGAACCACATATAATACATAACCGAGAGCACCGGCAGTGTAAATCACCCCTCACGACCAAAAGGACCGCGAAGACGTCACAACGAAGCCTCGTGCGATGTTGTCACTCGCGAATTGCTGTTGGTGTCTTAAACCTAAAACCTTGTGAGATTCTTATCTGTTTGTTCGCTGATGTAACATTGAATTTCGTGAATGTACGAACTTGTCGAATATCACCAAAATCCTCGAATTGCGAGATTACAACACAAACACATCAGAATTCTTAAATGACATGACATACAAGAGTCATTCATACGCGTAACTTACGTTGATTCGCGAAAAATTGCAACATATATTTAATATATATAATATTCATCATTCTACGAAAGAAATCTACGTGCTGAATGAGGCGATAAGTCGCGTTATATCCACTTTCTTCAACGGTGCGACAGCACGATCGTGTTCATGATCGACTCGGTTCTAATGTTGATGAATGGAATTTTAATCTTACGGAAAAAGTTCTCATTATATTACTATGCTCTATTAGAACATGTTACGTGAATTTTTAAAGAGCATATGAAAAGATCGAACATACTCCAATACCCAAGAGATGAATATACTGTCAAGCTGAGAGAACGATAAGCTTATTATCAGTCAGCTTTAAGTGAGCCGAGATTGATCGTGTAAAAATAACCGGTGTATGACAGAAAAAAAGAAAAAAAAAGAAAGAAAAGAGAATCTCATAGCGAGAATGTACATAAAGTGTACTTCAGCGATTATCGGTGTACAATTCGTAATCGCGAAGACCGCCTTCTTGGGGATAAATTTCGATGTATTTTATATGGTCGCTTACCTCGACTACTAAAAATGTACGCGGAAGTTATCATTGTACCGGGTGATTGGCGAGCGGATTGTTTGTAATAAGATCAGATGATGACGGATTCGCCGACACCTTCGACCAGCAGACATCACGACGATAAATACGACAAGCCTGAGAAACCCGATAAGGCAGTGTTATTGGTAAGTGAATTAGCGTTAATGAGCGGATCGTATCACAAGATTACTCAATTAATATAAATTTAACGAGCTTTTCGTACGCTTATAATTATTGTTTATGTTGTCGCACCGTTGAAATTTTCGAGATTATGTGCGATATATTTTTTTTCAGACGCCTCATGTAGGTTAAAAAAAAGAAGTTTACATTTCCTGTTTTTGTGGAGCATGCTATGAATGCGCGTATAAAATGATTGATGTAAAGAAATTATTACCTGCAATTAAATCTTAATACGTATGAGCAAAAAGATTATATAAATAATCGCAGTTGTAATCGGAAAGTGATTATTGTAGCAGTATTTTTTAATGTTCATATTTTGTCGTATGTGAATCAGATTCGACATTAATTACTTGTGATATGATTGACTTTAATAAATTATCAGCGATTCACAATCATTATGTGTTGCTAAAATTATTTAATATTCTTCGAAATTTCGCATAAATATCAAGTTTCTTATATATATTGCAACCATTTTATTATTTGCCATCTAAACATAAACAAGGAAAATTGTTTGAATAAAAGACAAAATATAATAATAACGAATAATGAAAACAATATACATACGTGGATTTCGACGACGTATTTCATGTTGAGACACATCCAGCATTTCCGCAATTTCTGAAATTAATCAATGAAGTCGATTGCTGAATATCACACTTTTGTATTTCAGCAAATTCAAGACATAAACAGTCAAGTAGCACAGTTTCGAGATTTGCTCATTAATATCGGACAATCGCGCGATTGTCCGGAGTTACGCGAAAAAATACGAAAAATGCGTCGTAACTGTGTGGAGACTTGCAAACATACCTCTCAACTGGTACTGCCACATGTGCGAAGGTGAGTTGTAGCCAAGAAATCCGGAATTTTAAAACTTTTGCAAATATCTTTGAAGACATCAGGATGAGTAATAAATTAGGATGGATATAAGTAAAGTTCAATGCGCAATTATAAAAGAATCAAATTTCAAATAACCGTAGTTTCTCCTAAGAGCAGTATTATAAAAGAATCAAATTTTAAGTAACTATAGTTTCTTCTATAAGTGCGGTATCTTAGTTTTATGTAATTCGTATTCGAATGTATTAATTAGCTCGCCGGTCTTAAACAAGATACAAGAAATAAGATCGCCGTCTCTGTTCAAACACGATTCACATTTAATCAATACATTCGTCTTACAAGGAATATCCATGAAGTATATATCTTCGATTTCGAGGAAACGTGACATATTTGTAGAGTAGCCAAAAACAAGAGCCCCATTTTTTTATCGGCAATGGCTCAAGTTTAAGAGATGAAACTGCCCCTCATAATTTCATCCCCTTTATTCTATCTCTAATTATTGCAGATAGGAGAAAACTTTTTTAACAAAAATTTTGCGGTTTTTTATGCCGTACAATTTTTGCTGAAAAAGTTTTTTCCTATATGCAATAATCATCGAAATATCATAAAGAGGATGAAACTTTGGAAGGCAGTACCATCCCTTAAACCTGAGCCATTGCTGATAAAAAAATATGGGTCTCTTATTTTTGGCTACTCTACAAATATGCCAAGTTTCGTCAAAATTGGAGACTCACACGTCACGGCTGTTCCTTGTTAGTTTCAAATGAACGCATTTGAATATATAATCAAATGCATTAATTGTTCAACGAACTGGTCATCTTTTCCATGTCTAATGGGTATCACCACAATTAAATTAACGTACTCGGCCGTATATTTTTTTATCTCAGGGATGTTCTATATATCGTCTTAAAAATGTCGAGGCTACTCCGAAAATTTTTCGTAGTGATAATGAGAACTCGTGACCTATGCGGTCGCGAAAGTCGACGAGAGCAACACTTCTTTGCACCGACGAAGAAAAAGAGCGCATATGTAAAGCGCGGAATTAACGAGAAGAGTATCTCGTCGCTGCATATAGGACAAGGTTTCGCTATCTTAAACTCCGGATTGAACTTAGTTTACAACGAAAGAGAGAGAGAGAGAGAGAGAGAGAGAGAAGCAAGGGGAGAAAACTTTTGTCCGATTTGTTACATCGCTTCCGTCTTTTCCCTACATTTCGCACAATGCAGGTCAGAGAGACGAACAACTGTGCTCAAAGAATCATGGTCGTGGGAAGAACGTCACGTGCTATCATACCGAGTACTTCCAATAACTTTCAGTCCATTCAAAGTTTACAAAGTGCGTCGTGTGTTCTTTATCGCTGGTTAACGCAGTATTTCCATTCGAGATTTTTTATTAACTTAGCAATCTTTCGACAGCTTTGCCGACTAAAATAAAAACTAAAGAAAATCACTAAAGAAAATCTTCATATATGGCTGAATTATGTGTATTAATATTTTCAGTAAAATTAAAACGTTGCTGGTAGATGTTGACGGCATTCTTTTTTTCAAATACGTTACGTCGGATTTGTGTATGTGATTTTATATTGATTCATTACATTGAGTTATTTCTCACTATTTGCGAAAATGTCTTTATATTCTAATTTCGGGGTGACAACTACGTTATACAGGATATCCCATTTTAACATTCGCCCTAAAAAGTCTCGAAAACTATGAAATATATTAAAAAAAGCTAAAATACGTTTTCCATGATTTCGAAGGGGGAAGAGAATGGCATTATCAGTTTTTTATTTGGAGGGCATTTTCAAGGTCAGTTGAAGGTCAACTTAATTTTTTAAAATAGAAAGCCCAATTTTTTATATCTTCTTTTTCTACCAACTAATATGAACAACTTTTGTCTGAAACAACTTTTGTCTGAAAACAACTTTTGTCTGAAACAGTTTTTGTCTGAAATATTTTTTTATTTGCTTAATATATTTTGAGATATTTAGGGAAAACTTGGTAATTTTTCGAACACTTACCCTACGATATCTCGCTATCTATTCGTCGAAAGAAAAAATAGTATTAGACTATTTTACTTCATTTACTATCAAGAATATACTACTATAATAGCGCTCTAACTTTTATTAATTTAATAATTTTGAAAATTCCAAAGGTCGATAAGTTAATAAAAGTTAGGGCACTGTTATAGTAATATATTCTTGATAGTAAATGAAGTAAAAAAGTCTAACACTATTTTTTCTTTCGACGAGTAGTTAGTGAGATATCGTAAGGTAAATGTTGGAAAAGTTATCAAATTTTCCTTAAATATCTCAAAATAAATTAAGCAAATAAAAAAATGTTTAAGACAAAAGTTGTTTAAATTGATTGGTAGAAAAGGATGATATAATAAAAAAACTGGGATTTCCATTTAAAAAAGTTGATAATCAGTGAATATCTCGAAAGTGGTGCCATCTATAAACAAAATGCTATCGCTGTCCTATATCCCCCTTCAAGCTAAACAACTTTTGTCTTAAGCATTTTTCGATTTAACGCAATGTTTTTGAGATATTTGAATGAATCCTTTAAAATGGGATATTATCTATATATGATAGCCCTCTTCGTACCATATAATTTTGGTTACACAAATCTTCCTCTGGGTCTTATAGATTCGAAGATATTTAAGGTCCTAATAGTTATTGCCCTAACCTGTATACAGAGTGTACCAAAAGCCTGAAAACGGTCGAATATTTCATAAACTATGCATTTTAGAAAGAAATGTTTTAGACAAAGGTTGTTTGGTTCGAGGGGGATATAAGATGGTATCATTGGATTGACCTTAAATAAACGTTCCAAGGTCATACGGAATTCAACTTTGTTTTTTTAAATAGAACCCCCCACTTTTCATTACATATTCTTATAGCTTATCTCAAGAGCTTCCCAAAACATTATAAATAAGTTATGTTTTATTGAGTATTTTCCAAGTTATGGGGCTTGAAAGTTACAATATTGCCGGCATTAGCCAAGATGTATCACGTGGAGGTTGCACGATCGGATTTATCGCAAAACCTCTTGTATATGTGTGTGTCACAGCAGAGATAAGGACCTCACAGTTCGTCACTCCCGTAATATTTAATGACTCCAAACCCTCTCTGCTGTGTGTGTACGTATGTATGTGCGCGCGTGCGTGCGTATGTGCGTGTGTGCGTGCGTATGTATATGTTTGTGTAGGGGTGTGTGGTTTAGTTGAGTAAGTGTTCAAATTGACTTCCGTCTGCTGTTTGACAATGGCCGCCTAGCCGTAGATAAAAATTATTTAAAACATTTCGTCTCATCTCTGCCAAGATAAGATCGACCTGTATTATACGTGTTATACTTGTATTATACTATGTATTATACGTTCCCTAACAAGGTTGACAAGGTTGGCAGGTTTTGTTTCGCATACATTGTTTTTAAGATATCCCCAAAAAAAATAATCGGCAGAAGAAAGATTTGGTGATCTAGCAGGCCACTTTATTTGACCACGTCTTCCTATCCATCGATTTGGAAAAGTATTATCCAAAAATTGCCGTACTGCTACTGCATAGTGTGGGCCTGCACCATCTTGTTGGAAATATTTTCTATGTTCCCATCAAACATATTTTTAAGAGCGGGTATGACTTTATTTTGCAGTAGCTCCTGATAGATCGCCACGTTCAAATTCCCATTAATGAAGAATGGTCCGACAATACTACGTTCGCAAAAATCCGCTCAAACGTTAAGTTTTTGGGGATACTGCGTGCGGGTACGTATCCAGTGAGGATTTTCATCACTCTAATATCGGCAATTATACCGATTTATCGCTCCATTCAATTCAAAAAAAGCTTCGTCGGAAAAAATTATGTGATCGAAAAAGTTATTATTATCATCGTATCGACACATCATTTCGTCGCATAATTCATTTTTTCGATCAAAATCATCTTCCGATAGCTCCTGAGTGATTTTAATTTTGAAAGGATGCAATTTTTTTTTCACTAAAATACGATGAATGGACATTGTACTAATCTCATGCGCCTGTGCTGCCTTCCTCAAAGTAGGATGAGGATTTCCGACGAATGTTTGTATCACTTCGAAACTCTTATCCAAGTTTGTCGCTAATTTTGGTCTACCAGTACGTTGTCGGTCCTTGACGGATCTTGTTTCATCAAATCGTCTAACCATTTTCTGGACTGTAGACTTGGAAATCGGTTCACGATCTGGATAAGTATTGTTAAATAAAGCAGCTACTTATTTATAGGATCTAACGCGGTCACCATATCCTCGCATCATCAGTAAAGTAATTCTTTCTCTTTTAGACAATACTATTCTGGATGCCATTGAATTTTCACTCAGTTGCTTGATAGTATGTCGTAATACGAAGAGCTGAATGTATCCAGAATAGAAAAACGTTCAACTACAGGTCAAATCAGAACGATTAATGTAACATGACTTTTATTAGAAAAGAATGAAAAGTATAATAATTTCGATATTTGAATCTTCCCCTAGTCTACGGTCCACATTCGTTGAATCTTTTGTCGATTCTTTTCAGAAAGAATTACTGCGAATGATGCGAGGATATGGTGACCACGTTAGATCCTTTGAACAAGTAGCTCCTTATCTCTGCTGTGACACACACGTACATACACATACACACACACACACACACACACACAAGAGGTCTAAATCCGATCGTGCAACCTCCACGTGATACATCTTGGCTAATGCCGGCAGTATTGTAACTTTCAAGCCCCATAACTCGGAAAATACTTAATAAAACATAACTTATTTATATTGTTGGGAAGCTCTTGAGATAAGCTATAAGAATATGCAATGAAAAATGGGGGGTTCTATTAGAAAAAACAAAGTTGAATTCTGTATGACTTTGGAACGTTTACTCAAGGTTAATCCAACGATACCATCTTATGTCTCCCTCGAACTACTTTTGTCTAAAACATTTCTTTCTAAAATGCATAGTTTATGAAATATTCGACCGTTTCCAGACTATTGGTACACCCTGTATGTGTTGTTATGTAAAGCCAAATGTATACTGGGTGATCCGAAATTCCCGCATTCGGTGTATAGGACATGATACTTTATGTTAAAATAAACAACTTTTTCCTTTAGCAGAATTGCGTCCGACAAGTAGTTTTTGCAGGAGAGCGTGTTAAATTTAACGAATATGCGCTCTTGTCTATGTAGCGCTCAGGGCCGGCGCGCGCGCCTCACTCGCGTGTACTAGGTCTGTAAATATGAAACCGGAATTTGCCCATAGATGGCCCTAGCTGTCAATGTAGTTACCGTCAAACCGCGTCATTGGCGCCATTTCCATTTGTTGACGTCTGACAAAGATTTTCAACTCACAACAATACAAGTTTCATACAACAGCATAGTTTGTAATAACGTTCAACATATCGAATTTTGTGCCTAGAAGCTACAATTTGCGGACAGCATTGCTTTTCTGTTACCATTTAAAGAAAACTACTGCAGAATCGCATCGAATGCTTGTCGAAGCTTACGGTGAGCATGCTCTTGGTAAACCACAGTGCTTTAAGTGGTTTAAAAAATTCAAACGTGGCGATTTTGACGTGAGAAACGAAGAACGTGGAAGACTACCGAAAAAGTTTGAAGACAGCGAATTGCAAGCATTGTTGGATGAGGATGACGCTCAAACACAACAACAACTCGCGGATCAATTAAATGTGACACGGGAAGCCGTCTCCATACGTTTGAAGCTATGGGAAAGATCCAGAAGATGGGAAAATGAGTTCCACATGAACTGAATGAAAGACAGCAGGAAAACCGAAAAACCACTTGCGAAATGCTCGCCAGGTATAAAAGAAAATCATTTCTCTATCGAATTGTGACTGGCGATGAAAAGTGGATATATTTTGAGAATCCTAAGCGTAAAAGATCATGGGCAACTCCAGGCGAACCATCGCCATCGACTGCAAGGCTAAATCGCTATGGACAAAAGACAATGCTCTGTGTTTGGTGGGATCAGAAGGGTGTGATCTATTATGAGCTGCTAAAACCTGGCGAAACCGTTCATACTTAAAGCTACCGACAACAAATGATCGATTTGAATCAAGCTTTGCGTGCAAAACGACCAGAATATCAAAAAAGGCAACACAAAGTGATTTTGCTTCATGATAATGCACTATCACACACAGCAAAACTGGTCAAGGAAACGATTGAGGCGTTTAGTTAGGAAATACTTTCGCATGCGGCTTACTCACCAGACTTGGCTCCGATTACTACTTATTTGCATCGATGGGACACGCACTTGCTGAGCAGCGCTTCACTTCTTACGAAAATGTACGAAAATGGATCGATGACTGGTTTGCCTCAAAAGAGCAACAGTTTTCTTGGCGTGGCATCCACAAATTGTCAGACAGATGGGAATAATGTATAGCTAGCGATGGGCAATATTTCGAATAAAATATTTTTTATCATTTTCATATAATAAACGTGTATTTTCTATACAAAAATTCCGGTTTCATATTTACATACCTGGTGCCTAGTCCGTGATTAGTAATCATAAGTAGTGTCTTTTAAAACGCTCATGCGGTTCTGTTGTGATTAGTTTACGACATTTTAAGACTGTGCTTAAGACAATTTTAAATAATAAGAATCAATTGTGAACAATACCGGGATTTGACCTGCTTTGTATATTTATATTGCTTAAATAATGAAAAGTTAATAAAATAAGTACTGCCTTTATTTTTTACGTAATAAATGAATAAAATATTGTCTAGTTGCACAATATTATCTGAAAATAAAGACAAATGTAAATAGTAATATGTTTTGCGAGCTGTGAGCATTCTATTATTTCAAATATTGCACAATTACGTGATAATTAAATAGTATTATTAAACTTAAAGATTAATTTACTGATCAAGCGTACACATAGGAGTATACATATTTGTAACAGTGACTAAAATTAAAATATTTGAATTAATGTCTTTTAAGATCTCTCTTTTTATTTTTTTATAATAGAAAATACTAGGTGCGCAACTAAGTTTCCAGGTTTTTTTATCAACGAAGAATGGAAAATTTCAAGAGAAATACAAAAAATGGTTTATTCAAAGTATCGTCCCTCGCTAGCTACACATTTTTGCCAACTCTAACTCTAAGCTAACGTGCATAAGCAATAATAAGTAAATGTAGACCGTGACGTGAGTATATCACACAATTTAAATTTTAAATAAGTTCTTTGTATTTTCTATTATAAAAAAATAAAAAGAGAGCTCTTAAAAAACGTTAACTCAAATGTTTTACTTTTAATCACTGTTACAAATATGTATACTCCTATGTATACGTTTGATCAATAAATTAATCTTTAAGTTTAATGATACTATTTATTAGGAGCGCAAAAAAGTTCTGAGCCCTAGATTTCATACTACTGAAACCACAATTTAAATTGCATTAATTTTCCCGCCCTCTTGCGGTTTTAAAGCAGTGACATTTGGTCTTTCGAAACACCATGCGATTTGGCGTTTGATGCACATAACTTTAAAATCAGCAGTGTTCACGATGGCAATAACAAAAGAGCATATTCGATTTTCCATCCACTTCGCGTTTCATCTGAAGAAAAATGCTACTGAAGCCACTGAAATGATCTGTGTTGCACATGGAGAGAACGCTGTAAGTTATGCTACGTGTAAAAAGTGGTATCAAAAATTTCTCCAAGGAGATTTCAGTCTTGAAGATGAACCGCGTGCTGGATGCCCTCAAAAGATTGAAACGGACGAACTGCAAGCATTGTTGGATATAAACTCTGCACAAACTGAAAAGGAGCTTGCAGAGCAACTTGGCGTTACGCGACAAGCCATTTCCACACGTTTACACGTGCAATGGGAAAAGTTCAAAAGGAAGGCAGATGGGTTCCGCATGCACTGTCCGAAGACAACAAAAATCGACGGCGTGACACGGCACTCACTTTGCTTTCAAGGTTCCGGAAAAAGGACTTTCTGCACCAAATCATTACAGGTGATGAAAAGTGGATACTTTATGGTAATCCGAAGCGTAAAAAATCATGAGTTGACCCTGGTCAACCTTCGACATCGACGCCAAAGACCAATATCCACGCCAAGAAGGTTTTGCTTTGCATATGATGGGAATGGAAAGGTGTATTGTATTACAAGTTGTTACAGTCGGGTGAAACAGTAACGGCAGATCGCTATCAACAACAATTGAGCAATTTGAGCAATGCGTTTGAAGAAGAGGCCATTTACTGGCAAAGGACGTCGTAAAGTGATACTGCTTCATGACAATGCCCGACCACATGTTGCGAAAGTGACTCAGGACCATATCTTTGCATTAGGCTGGGAACTTCTCCCGCATGCGGCGTATAGCCCAGACATGGCGCCTTCCGATTACTACCTATTCCGGTCTCTGCAGCATTTCTTGGCTGATACACATTTTGTGACACTTGAAGAGATACGAAAATGCATTGATGACTTTATCGCTTCGAAGCCGGTGAGCTTTTATCATCAGGGAATTCGCAAGCTGCCCGAAAGATGACAAAAGGTCATCGATGCAAACGGGGAATATTTCGTTGATTAATATAGTTTTGTTTGTTTTTAAATAAATTTTGAATTTTGCAAAAAAGGGCTCAGAACTTTTTTGCGCTCCCAATAATTATCACGTAGCACGTAATTGTGCAATATTTGAAATAATAGGACGCTCACAGCTCGCAAAACATATTACTATTTACATTTGTCTTTATTTTCAGATAATATTGTGCAACCAGATAATATTTTATTCATTTATTATGTAAAAAATAAAGGCAGTACTTATTTTATTAACTTTTCATTATTTAAGCAATACAAATATGAAAGCAGGTCAAATCCCAGTATTGTTCACAATTGATTCTTATTATTTAAAATTGTCTTAAGCACAGTCTTAAAATGACGTAAACTAATCAGAACTAAAGAAACTAATCAGAACAGAACCGTATGAGCGTCTTAAAAGACACAACTTATGATTACTAATCACGGACTAGGTGAGGATCACACGCGAGTGAGGCGTGCGCGCCGGCCCTGAGCACTATATAGACAAGAGCGCTTATTCGTTAAATTTAACACGCTCTTCTGCAAAAACTACTTGTCGGACGCAATTTTGCTAACCACCTTGCTCACCTTGAACTTTTCAAATGGAAAGCCCTACTTTTTTTGGCATATTCTTATAACGTATTTCAAGAGCTTTCCAAAACACTACAACAAAGTATTTTTTTGTTAATGAATGATGAAGCTTCAAAGTTACAGTACCGTCGGCATTAACATTACCCAAGGTGTACCGCGTGGAGGTTGCACGATCGGATTTACACCTTTTGTGTGTGCGTGTGTGCGTGTGTGCGTGTGTGCGTGTGCGTGTGCGTGTGTGTGTGTGTGTGTGCGTGCGTGCGTGCGTGTGTGTGTGCATGCGTGTGCGTCTACGTGTTATGTAACAGAAACGAAGACCCCACGGTTCGTCACTCCCGTAGTATTTCATGACTCCAAACCCTTTCTGTTGTGTAAAGTGACTTTATCTCATCTTTTAAGATGTGCAACATTTTTTTAAGATTTTAACATTTTAAGATGTGCACACACACGCACACACGCGCGCGCGCACACATACACACACAAGAGGTGTAAATCTGATCGTGCAACCTCCACGTGGTACATCTTGGGTAATGCTAATGCCGACGGTACTATAACTTTGAAGTTTCATAACTCGGGATGTACATAACAAAAAAATACTTTGTTGTAGTGTTTTGGAAAGCTTTTGAAATACGTTATAAGAATATGCCAAAAAGTAGGGAATTCCATTTGAAAAGTTCAAGGTGACTTTGTCCTGACTTTGTTGACGCTAGCCAAGGTCAAATTGATAAGATCAGTAAATAGATCATTTTAAACTTTACAACTTTTGTCTGAAACATTTTTTCCAAAAACTGATTGTTATCGAGATATTTTATTGTTTGAAGACTTTTTGAGGACCCTGTATATATATATATATATATATATGGGATGTTCCGCGTCAACCGGATCACCGGCGTCCTCAATAATGGACGCATCGGATTGGGACATGTGAGGGCTTGAATTGTTTGTCTACTCGAATACTTTCAGAAGCAACATGGCCTTTCTGGAAATTCAAAGTGATCCAGGTGGCACTAAATATACCGAAAGACGCACGAGAACCATAATATATTTTCAATCAAATGAGAATTCATTCAATCATGAGAAACTCCGAATTTTCAACAGAAAATACGATAGCTCATATACAGGGTGCATACGGTATTTGAGGACAAATTGACATTAAAACTAATTTGATCATATTTTTTGCAAAATTTATTATAATTCCATGAAATTTTTATACGACGTTAATTGACTCCTAGATTATACAATTACTCAATAAAATCCCTATTAGCGGCAATAACGGATTCAATCCGGGGTCGGAAACGATTGCATGCCCGAATCAAATGCTCTTTGTTCATTTTGATCATTGTTATTATAGCATCCTTCAGTGATGAAATATTATTATGAGGATGTTTATTGGTCTCCCGCTCAACTACGCCCCATACGTAATAATCCCGGGGATTAAGGTCTGCGGAGCTAGGCCATAAGTTTGGGGTAATGTGGTCATAGAAATTTTCGGTCATCCAATCTTGTGTCGTCATGGCTTTGTGTGAAGGAGCAGAGTCTTGCTGGAATATGTATGGTCTGTCCCCACGTACACTATCAATCCAGGGTTTCACGACTGTTTCTAAAAACTCGATGTAGGCAGCAGCATTCACCCGCAGCCCCTGACGAAAGAAGTGGGGTGGCATAACATATCCTTCGTTGTTCATAACTGCTAAAACCATGACAGTTGCTGGAAACTTCGTGTGCATAACATGGGGAACCTCTGTAGGATGTGAACATAACCACCTGTCATTTCCCCGATTGATTTTTTGGTCTTGGTCGAAATTTTTTTCGTCAGAAAAAGCCACATGTTAGGAACTTCAGGGTGCTTAAGCTTATTCAAAAGACGTTTTCCTCGGATAAGTCTCTGTTTCCGAGTTTGTGCCGACATAAATTGTCCTCTGCGCATAACGTAGGACGTATAGCGGAGGTCTTCGTGGACAACTCGACGGATTAAGGTCTCAGAGACATTCAGGTCCCTCGCAATGACCCTCATGGACTTTGAAGGACTTTCGTCAACGATCTCTTGCACTTGTTGGACAAATTGTATATTTCTAGTAGTGTCCGAACGTTCCTCATGTTTTTTGCGTTTTGCAACAGTTTCTACATCGCCAGCTGATGCTTCCAACGACGAACCTTATATACGAATGATCGGGCGCAACTGAGAAAATTGGAGATTTCTAAATCGGTGTGTTTCGCGCATATGGCGACGATAACTGCATGTCTCTTCATTTCTTGCGTTATTTTATAGTCCTCCATTGATGATCTGACAAGAAAAAATACAAACAAAATTGTTCTCCAGAAATTACATTCACATATATGAGTGTCCTCAAATACCGTACGCACCCTGTATTTTGGTAAACATTGGTCAATACTTTGTCTTGCCTTAACTGGTCGGACAACGTTTGGTCTTGCCTTAACCGGCTGAACAAAATCACAGTCTTACTTTCAGATGATTTTTAAGGATTTTTGAGGTCCTTTTTGTGGTTTGGGAACAATTGTGACTTTCCAGGGTGATCGTAATATATAATTTAGACTCGATGAACCAAATACTAGTATTAGGACCTATTTTGAATGGCTCTATATCCAACACAGTATCGGGATACTCGCTTTTGATCGTTTTTAGAGGTTTTGAGCCGTTTTGGAGGATTAAGTAAGAATTGCGACGTTTAAGGGCAATTCTGGTCTTAGATTCGGATTTAGCGGATCAAAATATATATAAGCTATCGTATTTTCTGTTGAAATTTCGGAGTTTCTCATGATTTGATTGAAAATATATTATAGTTCTCGTGCGTCTTTCGGTATATTTAATGCCACCTGAAAGCCACCACTTTGAATTTCCGGAACGGTCATGTTGCTTCTGAAAGTATTCGAGTAGACAAATTCAAGACCTCACACGTCCCAATCCGATGTGTCAATTTTTGAGGGCGCCGATGACCCAATTGACGCGGAACGTCCCATATACAGTGCCTATCAAAAGTTCGGAGCCACCTAAATAATTTTTGAACGGTTTGAAATATAGGATTGAAATTTATAAGGATTCAATGGGATCACAAAGTCTATTATTTAACCACAAAAACACCCACCTCCACACCGCCGGGGGCCGGGGGGAGGGGGAGCAAAAAAATCTCAAATGGCATGTTGGGTTGAGTGAGGGCTCGTTCGAAAGGGCTTTCCGAGACGAAAACAACGCGAGGTCGTCGAGGTCTCTACGATTTTTTTTCGCAGAGTTATGATCATTTGAACATTGAGATTTTGCGAGGGCCCACAGCGACAACAGAAGAAAGGTCAGGCTTCACGCGGGCACGCGCGTTCCTGTGTGTGCGTGCGTGCGTGCGTGCGTACATGTGTGTGTGTGTGTGTGTGTGTGTGTGTGTGTGCGCGTGCGTGTTCGGCCAACTAAGGCAAGACTGCTAGCGTGTCCGGCCAACTAAGGCAAGACCGAGATAAGAACACTGGCGTATGTGAAGGAATAAAAACACTAATTATTTAATCAAATGTTCAAATTGATGTCCTTCGACAACTTGGCAGTGTCTTAAACGAACGTAAAACGTTTCAATTACGTTAGTTAAAAAATCGGGTGTGATTGAATTTGGAGAAGCTTTCCACAATGTTTGGTTTCAGCAGGATAGGGCACCAGCTCATTTTCTTCTGCAAGCTCGAAATTCTAAACGATGTTTTCACTGATCGATGGATTGGTAGAAGAGGCACAATAGAATGGCCACCGAGATCACCAGATCTGACTCCATTAGACTTCTTTTACTGGGGGTATTTGAAAACAAAGGTCTATGAGACTAGGTCCGAAAATTTAGAAGAGCTGCGGGAAAAAATAGTGAACGTTTCAAATTCAATCACACCCGATTATTTTAAGATCATTTTAAGATGCGTTTTTTAAATGGGAACTCTTACTTTTTATTACACTGTTTTTTTTACTAGTTAATTTGAACAACTTTTGTCTGAAATATTTTTTTTATTTATCTAATATCTTTTTTTAGATATTTGAGGAAAACTTAATAACTTTTTCAATATTTTACTTACGATATCTCGCTAACTATTTGTCGGAAGAAAAAGTGGTACTAGACTTTCTTGCTTTATTTAGTTTCAAGAATATATTGTTACAATAGCGCCCTGATTTTTGTTAATTTGATGATTTTGAAATTTCCAAAAGTCAGTAAGTTAACCAGGTAAGTTAAAAGCCAGGGCGCTATTGTAACAATATATTCTTGAGACTAAATAAAGCAAGAAAGTCTAGTACCACTTTTTCTTCCGACAAATAGTTAGCGAGATATCGTAAGTTAAATATTGAAAAAGTTATCAAGTTTTCCTCAAATATCTAAAAAAATATTAGACAAATGAAAAAATGTTTTAAACAAAAGTTGCTCAAATTAACTAGTAAAAAAACAGTGTAATGAAAAATAAGGGTTCCCATTTCAAAAACGCAAGTTGACCTTGAAAATAGAGGTCAAGGTCAAAGTGAAGGTCGTCATAAGGTAGCTCACTTAAATCCCTATAACTTTTATTCAGATTATTTTCCTTGAAACTTCAATACTGAAGAGTTATTAGGTCCGTTACTTTTGGGACACTCTATATATATATGTATATATATATATATATATATGCATCCCATGTTGTGACCTCGACGTTTCATTCCGGTCATGATGGTGCTCGCAGAAAGTTTCGTAAGAGCTGGAGCTTATGACTTGATTATCGATCAAGTATTAATGCTGGAAGATTATATGTCTGTTTGTTCCTGCGTATTTACGCGCGATTTTAACTTACAATAAGAACGCGGATTTTGCAATGTACAGGTTTACGATTAATTGTCCGGTATAGCACTCAGTAATTCCATAAATGTTAAACCCTTTGTGATTCGGATTTGGACATTTTACAGTAAATTTTGGGTTTTACGTACATAATATATTCTCGAAATAAAATGCGAAAACGAGTGAGTTAAATAATAAATAGTCAATAAAATAAAGATGCTCAGAAACACGATAATTTTGGGAAACTCTGCATAAATAACATTGCATAAATAACATGTGAAATAGCTAAAGCTATATGAAAAAAATATGTAAAATGAAGTAAAATAACAAGAGAATCATTTTTATTCTGAGCAGTTGAAGAAGAATAGTTAAGAGCATAACGTAATAATGTGCGTATGTACCTATACGTACGAGTATATGTGCGCGCAAGTGCATGTGTGTATTATTCTTGAACAATCCTTTATCAATATTTTAATCGCCCCACGAAGGTTCTTGAAGTACACGCGCATATTTCGACGTATGTATTTTAACATACACGAATCGCAAGTCCTTGCAATCGTTCTTAAAATCAATTACACAAAAGTTTCTCATAATCGTAGATTAACGCAAATGAGTCCGGTAGGCAGCTATTGTTGATTTCTAAAAAAGGCGCATAAATAAAACGACATGGCTGTGTATTTTGCATAATCGATGCAACGGTTGCGTGCTCTGCAGCGATACGATAAAGTGTTTGCGCGGTATATAGTATATGGCAAGAACATGAATCGAGCAATCATGTATATACAACCTGATCGAACATATATGCAGGGATAATTGACTGATTATAAATCATATTTAGGTAGAAATATGATTTATAATCACATACAAATCACATATTATATAATCATGTGGTTCATAATCACATATAAATACATATTTTCTATACATAAATAGATATTATATATATAGAATATATATATAGAAAATAAGATAAAACGAAGAAGAATAAAATTATTATTGGGAACAATTTAGACACACAAGAAAAAATAATTAAATAATTTATAATGAATTCAATAATACATTAATTTGTGAATAACCAAACTTTAATAATGTTACTGCAACAAGTGCTATTAAGGGAGGAATCTACAAAGTCAAAATTTTACATTTTTTTTTCATAAATCGATAGTAATAACCTTTGAAAATATAATGCTAGAGTTTTAGAGCGAAATTCGAAGTTGCTATGTAGATATAGCTCTTTAAAGGAGAGCGCGTCACACACGTATTCACGCGCACGGCAACAGCCTCGGCGATGAGAGTCCAATCTCCGCCTCTCGATCCTCAGATAACGATTAGCGGCTCGGCAGATGTTTTCTAAATATATATTAGTGAGAATTTGTTTACCAAACAAAAATACATGTATATATGTATTGGGTTGGCAAGAAAGTAATTTCGGTTTGCACCAATAGATAGCGTTATGTTTGTGTCGTTATTCTTCTGTCAATGTTATAATTTTTTTTTTTCAAATTTGGTAGTTGACACTCTTAGATAACTATAGAAACAAATTCCGTGTAATTTTGTTTACAACTGTTGGTTTACGGTCAAGTTTAACATGGAGTGCAAAAATGATCATTTTCGACATATTTTACTTTTTTATCTTCGTAAAGGCAAGAAAGCGACTGAGGCTCACAAAGAGATATGTGAAGTTTATGGTGTTGGTTGCATAACAGAACGCACGTGTCAGAATTGGATTAAAAAATTTCGTTCTGGAGATTTTTCACTTAAAGATGATTAACGTTCTGGCCGACCTTCTGAAGTTGATGAAGACAAAATGAAAGCCATAATTGAATCAAATCGTCATATAACTCTGCGAGAGATTACAAAAAGGTTAAATATATCACACAGAACAATTGAAAATCACATAAGACGTCTTGGATTCGTTAAGAAGCTGGATATTTGGGTTCCGCACGAATTGAAAGAAATTCACTTAACACAACGGATCAATATTTGCGATACGCATTTTAAACGTAATGCAATCGATCTTTTTTTGAAGCGAATTATCACTGGTGATGAAAAATGGATCGTCTACAACAACATTAATCGAAAAAGATCATGGTCCAAGCATGGTGAACCGGCACAAACCGTATCGAAAGCTGAATTACATCAAAAAAAGATCATGCTGTCAATTTGGTGGGATTACAAAGGTGTTGTGTATTTTGAGATGCTTCCAAGCAACCAAACGATCAACTCAGATATTTATTGCCAACAACTTACGGAATTGGAGGAAGCAATCAAAGAGAAAAGACCAGAATTGGCAAATCGTAAAGGAATCGTGTTCCACCACGACAATGCGAGGCCCCATACATCTTTAGCAACACGTACGAAATTATTGGAGCTTGGTTGGGAAGTGATATCGCATCCTCCATATAGCCCCGATCTTGCACCATCGGATTATCATTTATTTCGAAGTTTACAAAACTTTTTAAACGGTAAAAATTTCAACAACAACGATGATCTCAAATCGCACTTGGTTGAGTTTTTTGCTAATAAGGACCAGCAGTTCTATGAGCGCGGAATCATGAAGCTACCAGAAAGATGGAAAAAGATCATCGAACAGGATGGAAAATATTTGACCGATTAAAGTTCATTTTTTGTATAGAAAAAATTGAGTTTTATTTCACACTAAAAACCGAAATTACTTTCTTGCCAACCCAATATAAGTAAGCTAAAATGGCTGCCGAAGATAACAAAGGGGCTTGGAAAGAAATAATGCTGGAATTCGAGGCGCTCCTTTTCAGTAGAGCTCTGATCTTTAGTTAGCAAAGACATTTCTCTAAAATGTACCCAAAAGGAAAGATTGGAAAGACATATCGGTCGTCGAGACCATCGAAAAGAAAATTTTATGGAAATAGATTTACGCGAAGTAGTCAAGGGAATGAAGAAGATGAATCGAGTGCTACTGTGAGAAAACTGAGTACGTCAAATAGTGACAATGTGATTTATAATCCACAACACACATACAGATTTTTGGAATTTTTAATTCTACTATTTGGAGTTTAGTGCCGAAACATTTTAATTCCGGCGCAAAAATAATAGAAATTACTACTTATATCGCTGCGGGCATTTTTAATGAAGGCTATACATCAATTTAAAAAGTTATGACTACGTTAGATATTAATATTGGCCCGGAGTGTAAAAATTTCGCCTATTTTAACGACTTACGGCGCATCACGAGGGAGAAGCGTCGCCGATATAGCGCAATCAAGGAGGCTCGAGAGAGGCGTAGATCTTATCATTTGCAGCAAAATGAATTTTACGAGCAAGAAGAGGGATTACTATATGGCGCCGGAATAGCTGATTAGCCTCAGATAACTGTAAGTTGCAAATAACTATTACTTTTTTGCACCTAAAACTTTAAACGCGTTTTCCCGAAAACGTGTTTTTCTAAAGTTGTGTACACGATAGAGAAAAAACTATTTGACCGATTGACTTCGAAAAAATTTAACTAATACCTAACCATCGTCGATGAACTAAAAAAATTGAGAAAAAACTTATTTAAACAATATTTGATTGCATAAAAAAGCTGAAATTTTAACGCAAAAATCGGTACCTTGACTTTAAAGTTGCACAGAATCTCCATTTTTGCATATTTCTTTAATTTTCTTAGTTCATTTAGGATGAAAAAGTATACAAATTAAAAATTTTCTTGTCTTATCTGTTTCAGATCAGTTTTACAAGTGTGAGAATGTACACAATGAAACAAGAGCGGACGCGCGGCAACACACTCAGTAATAAATAAAGATGGTTAAACTATAATTTTGTAATGAAAAAATAATTTTCTACAAGTTTAAGGAAGGATCTAAACATGTATTAAAGTTTGAATAAAATCAGATGAATGGTTTTTTGTAAAAAAATTCCCAAAAAACACCTAAAAAACAGCGTCCTAAAGTAGGTTCCCCCCTTAACATGACTGAGAAAAAAGGTGTTAGAATATTTGTTCTATAACAATATTATTTCAATATTATTCCAAATTTGTTGCAGCGAAACGACATGCAGTACTATGATGAAGGGCACAGTAATTATAATACCATAATGATACATATGATTTTATTTGAATTTACTATGAAGCAAGATAAATAAAATAGTGCATTTGCGATGATAGTCGTTCGACATCACATTAATTAAATATTGTTCGTTTAAAAATCTTGTTACATATGGTTTTACATCTACCGTTCAATTTTGCAAATAATTATGTTTATATTTAAATGCGCATTTCAGACGATTATAGGCATCGTTTTAAATTTTTATATTTTTGAACATATAATATATTATGTACGTATGTATACAAAGCCGGAATTTACAACGGTTCAACAAAGTCTTTCAAGGCTTCAAATTCTCGAACAGAACAGTCGAACAGAAATCTCCTGCAAATTAACAGAAAAATTAAATTTTGTTGTCTGTTTACGTATTAGAAAATTTAAGTCGCAAAAAAATGTTTATTTTTGTATGTTAGATAGTTTAGTGATTAAATTTCGAATGACTAAATTATGTATATATGCGGAAGAGAGAAAAAGAGAAAAAATGAAAGAATCGGGTGAAAATCAATTGCGAGTAGTGTTGTCCTTTTTATATGAAACCTACTTTTACAACTTTTTCGTCTTGGTTAACTTTTTGTGAAGAACTATTCTGTGAAATTGATAGTGTTCGATTTTCAAATTAATTGTCCGGCAGAAAAAAAGTTTAACGAACATATTTATGATAACGTTTCGTGTTCAAGTCTATATTTAATGTAACAATTTTACATATATAATAATTACGATGTGTGTTGTATGTTTCGAATGTACAAAAATAACCAATTGACTGGTATGGACTGATATATGAGCGAATAAGAGAAAAATACCATAACTGATAATAACTTATACAAGGTCCTTAAAAAGTCCGGAAACGCTAAAATATTTCGAAAAATATGGAAGATACGAAAAAATGTTTGATACAAAAGTTGTAGGGCTTAAAATGATTTATTTAGCAGTCATATCATATTGACTACAGGTGACGTTACTAAGGTCATATGAAGGCCAAGTTTGTTTTTTTAAACAGAAATCCCCATTTTTTATTGGAAATTTTTGTAGCTTATCTCGAGAGCTTTCCAAAATATTCTAATGAAGTCATTTTTTATTAAGTTCTTTCCGAGTTGTGACGCTTGAAAGTTACAGTACCGCCGGCATTAGCATTACCCAAAGTGTACCGTACGGAGGCATGGACCTAAGAATCTATGGACGGAGTGCAAAGTAAGCTTTGTGGCAAGGGGGTTGGGAAATTTGCGGTAAAGGGAGTGAGTGCACTCTCCTTCTTTATTCACCTTGTCTCTTTCTCTTTCTACAATAGGACACCGTCGACTAGTGAACGATTTGACCGAAGATATCCGAAGCTTAAGATATTGGGGACTTGAATAAGTTCTCGCTGTTCCCCGACAGATGGTGTTATCTTAGCCTTTTTGTATCGGACAATACTACAGCCAACTTCATCGTGAAGCTCCACCATTAGGCTCGAAGTGACAGTATATTTATTCCGCCGAAGCGTAAACAACATATTTTTTCATAGCATTAAACATGTCGAATTTCGTGCCAAAAAAAGAATATTTGCGGGGAATTGTACTGCATTATTTAAAAAAAAAAAATCTGCAGCTGAAGCACATAGAATTCTTGTGGAAACTTACGGCGACCATGCTCTGTCGGAAACAACATGCAGAGATTGGTTTAGACGCTTTAAAAATAATGATTTTGATGTTGAAGATAAAGAACGCTCTGGCGCACCGAAAAAGTTTTGAAGACAAAGAATTGGAAGCATTACTCGATGAAGACCCATGTCAGACGCAAAATGAACTTGCAGAATCATTAGAAGTTGATCACATAACAGTTGTCAAACGTTTAAAAGCATTAGGAATTATTCAAAAGCAAGGAAATTGGGTGCCGTACGAATTGAAACTGAGAATCGTCGAACGGCGTTTTTTCACGTGTGAACAGCTACTCCAACGGCAGAAAAGGAAAGGTTTTTTGCATCATATTGTGACTGGCGATGAAAAGTGGATACACTACGATAACCCGAAGCGTAGAAAATCGTGGGGTAAGCCCGGCCATGCATCAACATCGACGACAAATCCGAATATCCATGGTTGCAAGCTCATACTCTGTATTTGGTGAGATCAGCTGGGTGTAGTATATTATGAGCTCCTCAAACCCAACGAAACCATCATGGAAGATCGCTATCGACTACAATTGATACGTTTGAGCCGAGCATTGAAGGGAAAACGGCCGTAATACGAGGAGAGACACGACAAAGTAATTTTGCAACATTACAACGCTTGGCCACATGTTGCAAAACCAGTCAAAATCTACGTGGAAACGCTCAAATAGGAAGTCCTACCCCACTCGCCGTATTCACCAGACATTGCTCCTTCCGATTATCACTTGTTCCGATCGATGACTCATGGCGTGGCTGAGCAGTACTTCTATTCTTATGAAGATGCCAAAAAATAGGTCGATTCGTGGATAACTTCAAAAGATGAGTCGTTCTTTCGACATGGTATTCGTATGCTGCCAGAAAGATGGGAGAAATAGTGGCTAGCGATAGACAATACTTTCAATGACATGTTCTTTACTAATTTTTTTAAATAATGCATTCATTTTCACGAAAAAACAGCGAAAACTTATTCAAGTCCCCAATATATAGTCAATAAACATGTCAAAGAGATTGAGCTTCGAAGTCTTTTATTAAGCTTATTGTGAATGAAAAGAAAGTTCTGTCTTTTTTCTTTGACAATGCCGTCCTGCATAATTTCGGGCTGTACTAATCGGACCGATCCGAAAAGGAAAAGGGCTTCGCAGATCGAACTGGAGTATTGAAGGAGAATTTCATTTCACAACATACGTACTATTCACACATACGTAATATTGTTTGATTTTTAACTTTATTTCGATTATAAACATTGTAAGTAGTTATATTTAAAACGTAGTTATATTTAAAACGTAGTTATATTTAAAGTAAGTTTAGATGTTTAGTGTATGACTACATTTACACGGCTTCTAACTCCGACTTAGTAACTACCGTAATTAGTGCAGTCTCGAATCTGATTAGAGTAAATTTTTAGATCTAAAAGAATATACCAATCGAATCAAAGAATTCATTAACTACGGTTGTTACTAATCCGGATTAACTTTGTCGTGTAAACGTAGTTTATGTTAATGTTAATTATGTTAAATATACATCTATATTTCATTAAATTAACGACTAGAAACAATTCAGATTACGTATCTTAATTCCGAAGTTAATGAATATAACATATATAAGTCTTTCCCCAGCAAACACAATATTACATGTAATGTGCATGTTAGTTGTAATTTCCTACTCAACAATACACATGTGTTATATAACACATGTTATATAACAGTTATATTGTTGAGTAGGAAATTACAATTAACATGCACATTACATGTAATATTGTGTTTGTTGGGGAAGACTTATATATGTTATATTCGTTAACTTCGGAAATCATCGTGTGTGTGGCGGAATTATCCGACGGTGTCCTATTGTAGAAAGAGACAGCGCTATACCACCTTTTTTTTTTTTGATAACGATGGGGAAATCCTCATGGATACCACCGGCCCTGAAGGGAGCCATGTGGTTATGCCGGACTCTTACCGGCTAAAACCCCACCGAAGTGCCTATTCTCACCGAGTACGAGTGGGGGCGGAGGGAGAACTAATCCCTTATTCCTTTCCCGCCGTCCCCGACTCTTGGTCCAGCAACCAATCCTCTGTTACTGCCTCTATTTGACGCCATAATAATCAGGCACCGCCCGGTTGTCAGCCACTGTCAGATGATCCAAAACGGGTTCATCCAACCTTAGGAGGTAGGGCGGCACTTAAACCCTTTCCTCCCATCCCATCTCCCTTCATATCGAAGATAGGATTTGAGGCCCGTAATGGGGCCCGTCACTTCACCGAGCTTATCCATTCTCTTCCCCCCCTGCTGTTACCACAGGGGGTCTATCTTCACAACTGTCCACCACTGGCCACCACTGTAGAGAGGGCTAACCTCCCCCTTTACCTGACCACAGACAGTCGCGATGGTCCTCTAGTGTCGGTCTTCGGTCAGCCCAACCCCGACGCCCAACCCCCGAGCAGAGCCCCAGCAGCACACGCTTACCTACTCTCACGGTCGCGCTGACTCACTCCCCGCTTGCCAGCACAATCGACCACCAGGTCGCGTGCACCACGATATCCCCGCCCGGAGGAGGGGACAGCCGAGAGACCGACCTTTCACCGGCCACCAGGTAGCACAGCGCCGCCGCGCTCCACCCTTATCACTGTTACTATCCCTGCCCTTCAGCTATCCCGCCCAACTCTTCAGCCAGAGCACCTCTTGCTCTCTTTGACCTCCAAGCCAGCAGATTGGCCTCCGGTCGGGGCGGCCGCAGTAGTTTTATCCCCAACTTGCTGGCCAATGCACAGGGACACCCCCAGCTGCATCAGTTCAGCATCGGGATTCATTAGATTCCTTTGAAGGCCAGTTCATTCCTTCAGGAATCTCACTTTCCAAGGTCCGGCCAACGGTCACCCGCTCTGCCGACCTCTCGTCCAAAGTGAGAGTCCGTCCCCAGCCCCTCCAGGATTGTTTCCACAACATTCCTCCACTCTTACACTCACCCACTCACTCGCTTCCCCATCCCTTCCCTTCCCCCACCGTGCATTCATCCATCACCGCCCTCCCCTCACTCATTCATTCATCACACCCATTCATCCTCATTCACTCCCCCTTTCATGTCCATTCCCTTCCCAATCCCGCTTCCCTCTTTCACTAACTCACCCCTCCGTCATTCACTCACTCCCCACTCTCCCCCACTCCACCCTCCTCACTCTCTCGCACATTCCTTTCACTCCTTCACTGAATGTACAGCTACATCCTTCCTCCTGGGGAGTCCACCCCACCCCCAGGGCACCCTTACCCTAATACCCGACGGGCTTTAGACGAGTCGCAGGCACCAAGGGGCCCCCCCCCCACCCACATGGGTATCTGACAGTTTAGCAGACCCTTGCAGACAAGACCGACCCGCAAGCACCCACGACACCCCCCTTGTATCCGGACAAGGACCCCAGCAAGCGAAGCATCCCCCCCAAGATTATTGCCTACGGGCTATTCCTGCACAGAGGAATTAAACCATACAGGAACCACCCAAGGACTTCACTCTACATTCATTGTCGGCTGCCTCACTAGGCTAACGGGCCCAACTCCCCCGGGTTTTATTGGGTTATTCCTTCCCCCCGTTCAGGTGTTCAGCACAGCCTCCGAACTAACGAGCCTAATCGCCCGAGTTTTTCCATTGGGTTTTCCTTCCCCTCGCTGAGTGTCTGCCTCCAGACTAACGAATCCCATCATCCGGGTTTATTATTCAGGGTTCTTCCTTCCCTTAGCTTCGGATGCCTGACCTTTCAGACTCACGAGTCCGAGCCCCCGCCCTTCACCCCATCCCGCAGAGGCGCCCCCCCGGTTGGAGAAGAATCCCCATTTCAAGAGTCTGTGCGGCTTCGTAGTAACGGTGCAATTCGAACTAGCCATGTTCTTTGCTCCCGTCGCCGGGGAACACAATCATCCTCCACCAGGGATACGCCCCCCATGGACGGATCGGTTCAGGTTGTCAGTGGGTCCACTTCCCACTATTCCGGTGGTCTGGGAAACCAGATTCACGAGCACGGACTCCCGGTTTCTTATCGGAGTACTCTCTCCGGGTTTTTCCATTAGGTTATTCCTTCCCCTCGTTCAGTTGCCAGGTACCGCCTGGTTAACGAGCCCGATCGCCCGGGTTTCTTATTGTGGGAACCTTCCCCTGCCAACTATATCGACGCGGTTGCCAGGGTCCGGCGAGGAGTCCCCAACCTCCCCCCGGCTAGACAAGGACAAAGGGGCCCCTCAGCCCGCCAAGTCTCAGGCTCCGCAGCGCCTACTAGGATGTCACAGCAGCCCCGCGGGCGGCCTCAACAGGCCTCAGGGCCAACCTCTGCCCCACCTCAACCTGACTCCATACGCCCAATCATAGCCAGCCTTAACTTGTCCGCCCCACTGGGCTTACGAGACCACCTCCCGGGTTTTTACATTGGGTTTTCCTTCCCCTCGTTGGGTGTCTATCAATCAGACTGATCAGGTCCCATCGCCCGGGTTTTTCCATTGGGTTTTCCTTCCCCTGCGCTATACCACCTTTTCCGCATATTTCTCAACCTATATGCTTTGCGCTCTATTCATAGATTCTTAGGTCCATGCGCGGAGGTTGCACGGTCAGATTTACATCTCGCGCACGCGCGCGCGTATGTGTACGAGTATGTGTGTGTGTGTGTGTCACTACACAGATCAAGACCCTAAGGTTCGTCACTCCCGCAGTATTTTAAGACTCCAAACTTTCTCCGTAGTGTGTGTGTGTGTGTGTGTGTGTGTGTGTGTGTAGGTAACATTTTCCAAACTATTGTTTTTTACTTTTTCAATTAATCAAATGTCCAAAATGTCTTCCTTCTACTGTTTGGCAATGAGCTAAACGTTTAGAGAAACTATTGATCTCATGGCTTATTTGTTCTAAAGTGATCAGAGATGCTTCCTGCATTATTCGATTCTTCAGGTCTTCCAAATTACATGGTTTCGTCGTATAAACTTTACTTTTGATGTGTTCCCAAAAAAAAAAGTCAAGAGGAGATAGATCAGGTGACCTAGCAGGCCACTCAATGGCACCTCTCCTACCTATCCATCAATAAGAAAAGAACGATTTAAAAATTCTCGAACTCGTACCGCAAAATGAGGTTCTGCTCTATCTTGTTGGAACCAAACGTTTCGCATGTTTGCGTTAAATAAATTTTCTATTTCAGGAATGACATGATCTCGCAATAAATTATTATATTTTTCAGCATTTAAATCACCATCTATGAAAAATGGGCCTATAATACTGCAACTACAGATACCTGTCCAAATATTCAATTTCTGTGGATATTGTGTGCGAAGATCATTCATCCAATATGGATTTTCGTCACTCCAATATCTACAATTGTGGCGATTAACAGCACTATTTATTTGAAATGTGGCTTTATCATAAAAAATAACAAAATTCAAAAAGTTAGCATTATCATCACACCGATGCATCAGTTCTTCACAAAACTGAATTCTTCTATCAGAATCATCTTCCATAAGTTCTTGAGCGATAACAATTTTGTACGGATAATATTTATGCTTTTTAAAATGTTAGAAATGCTACCTTCACTTATATCATGGGTTTGTCCTGTTTTTGATACGGACAAATGAGGATTTTCCTGAAATGATTGGAGAACATCCAAAGTCTTATCATCATTAGTTGCGGATTTTGGCCTTCCGCTGCGAAATCGGTTCTTAACTGTTCTAGTTTCAAAAAAACGAGTCACTGTTCTGCAAACGATGGATCTAGAAGTAGGATCGAGATCAGGATATGTAACATTGAATAGATCAGCTACTTCTTGATATGATCTAATACGGTCATCAAATCCAAATGAGTAGCAATATTCTTTCTTTTTCGGTCAACATTTTTCAGAGAAAAATGTGATATTATAATTAGAAAAAGAAACACAAGAGATAAAGAGCGAGATACGAGCAAACGTAACTCGTTTTTAGAATATGTGGAGAATCGAGAAGCATCTCTGATCGCACCTCCGCGCGATTTTAGGTAATGCTAATGCCGGCGGTACTGTAACTTTCCAGCGTCATAACTCTTAATAAAAGAAAGAACTTAATAAAAAATGACTTCATTAGAATATTTTGGAAAGCTCTCGAGATAAGCTACAAAAATTTCCAATAAAAAATAGGGAGTTCCATTTAAAAAAACAAAGTTGACCTTCATATGACCCTAGCAACGCCACCTATGGTCAAACTGATATGACTACTAAATAGATCTTTTTAAGCCCTACAACTTTTGTATGAAATATTTTTTCGTATCTTTTATTTTTCGAAATATTTTAACGTTTCCGGACTTTTTGAGGACTTTGTATATGAACATCGTGAATAATCCTATCAATTTTCAATGAATTTGCATCAAACTTGATACATGCTTCTGGATCGCTAACTACGGAATCAAATTTGAAAAATTCATAAGGCGAATTCAATATGGCGGCGTTTAAATACTTAATTTTGTCAGTTTATGAAGAATATTTGTCAAGATTGATATTTTCATTTGATTTTATATGAACTCGTTATAGAGATCGCTTTTTATTCTTAGGTCGCTAATGACGAACCCGGGGTTCGGGGAAATTTCAAAATTCAAATTAGCAGATCCAATATGGCGACTCCAAATGACTAATTTTGTTATTCCATTATGAAGAACATCATATTCGATATATTCATATTTTTTGGATTGCTGATCTAGTCGTAATTGCAAAATCTAAAATAATGGATCCAATATGGCGGTTTCTAATAACTAACGATATTCCATTATGGATACTATAATATCTTATGCGAGGGACCGAGGCGTCATCATACTGGTAATATCATCCAATGACCACACTTACACAGATTTAATAACTCAACAGAACAATATTTATTACGAGGCTACAAGTGATATGTCAATAATATACTATCTGGACTACATCTCTCTGCGCTGCAGATGAACGGCTAACAGTCGCCAGACTTCTTTTGTTTTCCTCTCTCGGGTTATGTGTTTTAAGACACATTCACATAAACTTAAAGTCACTAGAACTATGATCTAAGTGAGGATCTATGATCATGTTCGCATAACTAGTAACTTTTATTAGATATTACATTCTTTTTCACTTTGCCAAAGTGATATACATATCACTATTAATTATGTCAAGTCATAGAACTAAGAATGTAAACAGAACAAATTGCTTTTATATACACATTATAAATCAAAAGTTTTTCTTGGCTTACGCTTCTTGTTGAATGCCTTAAGGTTCATCTACAATAGCTGTAAGAGTAAGACTGTAAGGCTGTAACGTAAGCTGTCAGCGAATGAAAATATTTCATTTCGTGTCTTACAACCTTACAGTCTTACTCTTGCAGCTAATGTAGACGAGCCTTAAGACTACTTCCCATACTTTCCTTTTGATTAGATGCATTACATTTAATACGTGCTTTTGGCAATTCATTTTGGTCCCATCTAGGAATACCGTCACTATTTACTTGATAACAATTCCTTTATCCTCGATTACATCCGATACTGGTTTTTCTTCTACAACGCTCGCTGCGACCTGTTGTTTTTCCACATTTCCTTCATCCGATTTCGTTATTAATCCATTATTATTCTCTCTCGGTGTCAGTTGATCCACATGTTCTACAGCCTTTTTTTTATAACGGTGGGGAAATTCTCATGAATACCTCCGCCCCAGGCGGGAGGGGGGGGGTTTCGTCGGACTCTTACCGACTAAAACCCCACCGGTCTACCAGCTGGGCCGGAGTGGGGAAGCCGATAGAACTACGTCGGTATTCCCTCCTCAGCGCTCCGGCTCAAGAGCTTATTACGAGGGTAGTCCCAGAAGTACCTGACCTGACGTACAGATGGTGGTTGTTGTTTGAAAAGAATGACTATGGTAGATAGTACCAACCTTATAAAGTTTAAGTTTGAAGTTTGACGACGCTACGTTGTTTAGTGTTTGTTTGGCAGCCATCAATAGTGAACGCTCTCAGTGAATTTGTAAACATGGAAAAAATTGGTCACCATTATGTGATACAATACTTTTAATTGAAAGGCCTCAGTCCAACCAATATCAAAGCGGAGCTAGATTCTACTCTGGGGGAGTCTGCTCCTTCGTTTACAACAGTAAAATATTAGGTGGCAGAGATTAAACGAGGCCGTACGAGCTGCCAAGACGAACATCGCAGTGGTCGACCAAATGAGGTGACCACGCCAGAAATGGTGAAGAAAATCCACAAAATGGTATTGGATGACCGTCGACTGAAAGTGTGCGAGTTAGCAGATATGGTAGGCATTTCAAAAAATGCTGTACATCGCATATTGACTGAAAATTTGGACATGAGAAAGCTGTGCGCAAGATGGGTGCCGCGATTACTCACAATGGAACAAAAACAGCGTCGTGAGGACGTTTCAATCGAGTGTTTGGCGAAGTTTCACAGCAATAAAACCAAGTTTTTGCGTCGATTCATAACCATGGATGAAACATAGGTCCATCACTTCACACCTGAGACGAAGGAACAGTCAAAGCAATGGACTGAAAGGGAAGAATCGGCTTCAGAGAAGGCGAAGATGTTCCATCTGCAGGCAAGGTCATGGCGTCAGTTTTTTGGGATGCGCGTGGGATAATTTTCATTGATTATCTTCAGAAAGGAAAAACAATCAACGGCGAGTATTATGCGAACTTATTGCAGCGTTTGAGTGATGAAATCAAGAAAAAACGGCCGCATTTGGCGAAAAAGAAAGTTTTGTTTCGTCAAGACAATGCACTAGTTCACACATCCGTTATCGCGATGGCCAAAATCACTGAATTAAAGTTCGAATTGCTTCCTCACGTAGATCGCTATTCGCCATATTTAGCCCCCTCGGATTATTTTCTGTTTCCAAACTTGAAAAAATGGCTCGGTGGTGAAAGATTTGCCAACAATGAAGAGGTGGAGTCTGCGGTTGATGGCTATTTTGAAGAGCTCAACGATTCCCACTATAAACAGGGTATCGAAGCTATTGAACATCGCTGGGAAAAGTATATTGAGCTAAAAGGAGACTATATATAGAAATAAAGATATTTTTTCCCAAATTTTTTGTGTTTTCTTTGTTAGGTCAGGTACTTCTGGGACTACCCTCGTATCATCTGTACGGACATTATACGAGGATGGTCCGATAAGTACTTAGCCTACAAAAGAAAAACGAAAATTTTGGAAAAGTGGCGATTTATTTCTCAACATAGTCTCCTTTTAGCTCGATACACTTGACCCAGCGATGCTCCAACTTCTTTAACCCGTCTGAAAAATACGTTTTCTCGAGGTCTGCAAAGTAGGCCTCCGTGGCGGCGATGACCTCCTCATTCGACTCAAATTTCTGCCCGGCGAATGACTTTTCAAGTTTGGAAACAAAAAGAAGTCGCACGGGGCCAAATCTGGAGAATACGGTGGATGGGGCAGCAGTTCGTAGCCCAATTCGACCAATTTGACCGTGGCGAGGGCGGAGGTGTGAGCCGGTGCGTTGTCATGATGGAAGAGCACTTTTTTCTTTGCCAAATGGGGCCGTTTTTTCTGCAATTCGGCGTCGAATCGGCCCAATAATTCGGCATAGTACAGCCCTGTGACCGTTTTGCCCTTCTCCAGGTAGTCGATGTAGATCACACCTTGTGAATCCCAGAAAACGGTGGCCATCACCTTTCCGGCCGATAGGACAGTCTTCGCCTTCTTCGGAGCACGTTCGCCGGGTGAAGTCCACTGTTTCGACTGTTCCTTGGTCTCTGGTGTGTACCAGTGGATCCATGTTTCGTCGACAGTCACGAAAAGACGCAGAAACTCCTTCGGATTGCGCTTAAACAGCGTCAAACACTGCTCTGAAGTGGTCTCACGGTTGCGCTTATTGTCCGGAGTGAGCAAACGCGGCACCCATCGCGCCGACAGCTTTCTCATGCCCAAAATTTCATGCAGGATATGACCCACGCGGTCTTTTGAGATGTCTACTGTCTCAGCTATCTCGCGCATCTTCAATCGGTGGTCTGCCAATACGAGATCGTGGATTTTTGTCATGTTATCCTCCGTGGTAGCCGTTTTCGGGGCACCTGGGCGTGGCTCATCAAAAACCGACGTGCGACCACGTTGAAACTCGTTAAACCAATTTTTGACGGTCGCCATCGAAGGAGAAGAGTCACCGTACACAGCATCCAAGCGCTCTTTGATTTCGCTGCGCGATTTCCCTTCCAAAAACAAGAATCGAATCACCGACCGATATTGCTCTTTTCCCATTTTTCTAAAATCCGCGGACACGCCCGCTTCCACACGCTGTCAAAACAAAACTACGAGTCCGATTCGGCTGAAATTTCGACAGTAGCCGTCTACGAGAATGTACTACACGATAGTAAATTTCTCTTGCGATAGTGGCGCCATCGGGCGGTAAGACTAAGTACTTATCGGACCGCCCTCGTATGTTACGGGACTACAACGTTCTTTAATCTTAGCATTACGCCACTTCTTATTACTATAGTCTTTCGTCACAACATTTTCATTTGTACTAAAACTAATATTTCGATTTCCTCGAAAATAAAAACGTTATCTATCTTAATTCAATTTTACATGCTCACTTACTGTCAGTTTTAAAATGTTTAAACGCGTTTTAATTTTTCGGTTAAACTGAAGTTCTGCAATGAAACTCCTGTAGTACTATATACTGACGAGCGGTTAGCAAAAAGATATTTAACTAGCGCCTCCGCACGCGACATTTTGGTTAACAATAATTTAAACTTCATCTCAAATGTACGCACTGCATTTTCGGCTTTTCCATTAGATGCTAGGTCGTCCATAGGATGATAGGTCGCCGTACGCGTGTGTCTTACTCTATTGCATTTTAAGAATGTTACAAATTTAACTGAAGTAAAGGTTGGACCCTCCCCCCCATTATCTATAACTATTATTAAAAGTATACCCCATGTTCCGAAATATTCCCTAAACGCCTATAATCGTCTCAACCGTAACATTTCTTTAATGTCAATCCACTTTGAAAAACTGTCTATAATTACTAAATACATATATCCTGAAATTAGACCACAAAAATCCGCGTGTAATCTATGATTTGGTGCTGACGACCATTTCCATAGTTGCAATATAGCGCGTGGAGGGTTATCCGCATTTTCGAGATATAAGTGACATGACTTCGTTATTCTTTCAATGTCATTATCCAGTTTAGGTCACCAGAAGTATGACCTCATTATTTTCATTTTGATTACTCCCCAATGTGCGTCGTGTAACTCTGCCAACACTCCCTTTCTCAATGATTACGGAATTACAACTCTATGTCCCCACATGACACAATCATCTTTTAAGCTCAATTCTAACGCATGTCTTTTATAACTTGGAACCTCTTCCGGTACTTTATTAGGTGCGCAACTAAGTTTCCGGGTTTCACACATGGACGGCGCTAACGACACATGCAGTCGACATACATGTCTGAAGTAGTTTTCTTATAGCTTGGACATCTGTTAACAATAACCAATCACCATAATACCAACACATATCGCAACGCAAAAATATTTTTTCTAACAACGAAGATGTCGAGTTTTGTGCTAAATAAACAGCATTTGCGAGCTTTGCTTTTCTGCCTTAACTTGAAAAAAAAATGTAGCTGAAGCACGTCGTTTGCTTGAGGAGGCCTACGGCGAACATGCACCATCGAAAACTACCTGTGAAGATTGGTTTAAACGCTTCAGAAGTGGCGATTTCGACACTGAGGACAAGGAGCGCTCCGGAAGACCAAAAACAATTGAGGACGCCGATCTGCAAGCGTTATTGGATGAAGATGTTACGCAAACACAAGATTAACTTGCGGAGACATTAAACATGACTCGCCAAGATATTTCCAAACGTTTACATGCCACGGGAAAAATTCAAAAGGAAGGAAATGGGTGCCGCATGAGTTGACCGAGAGACAGATGGAAAATCGAAGAGTCATTTCCGAAATTTTGCTTTTGCGACATGAAAGAAAGAGTTTCCTGCATCGAATTGTTACTGGCGATGAGAAGTGGATATATTTCGAGAATCCCAAACGCAAAAAATCGTGGCGTTTACCTAGCGAAGCATCAACATCGACGGCATGGCCAAATCGCTTCGGAAAGAAGACAATGCTCTGCGTTTGGTGGAACCAGAAAGGAATCGTGTACTATGAGCTGCCGAAACCGGGCGAAACTGTCAGTGGGCATCGCTACCGACAACAACTGATCAATTTGAACCATGCATTGCTCGAAAAACGGCTAGAATGAGACACGAGACACGAACGAGTGATATTGCAGCACGACAACGCTCCACGCCATCGCACTTCCATCGTACAGGACACCATCAAAACGCTGAAATGAGATCTGCTACCGCATCCGCCGTATTCGCCAGACCTGGCCCCTTCCGATTATCACTTGTTACGGTCGATGGCACATGGCTTGGCTGGGCAACATTTGGCCAATTTCGAAGAAGTACAAAATTGGTTGGATGAATGATTTCGACCTAAAAACGCGTCGTTTTATCGTTATGGTATTCATATATTGCCAGATAGATGGCAAAAATGTGTAGCTAGCGAGGGACGATACTTTGAATAAACCATTTTTGTATTTCTCTTGAAATTTTCCATTTTTCATTGATCAAGTAACCCGGAAACTTACAGGTTGCGTGAAAAGTTCGCGAAGCGAAACCGAAATAAAATATACCTAATTCTATTAGGAGTACTAATAAGTTTCCGCCGTTTGACAAAAGATAGCCCCACCAGAAGGTTATGTTGAAATTATCAGATATAAAACGTAATATCGTAAGTTTGGACATCTGGTAACAACATAACCTTGAAGTATTAGTGACTCCGTATCAGCATCACATAATTTTTTTTCGTACGAAAATGTCAAGTTTTGTGCCGAATAAGCGTCTTTTGCAGGAACTTTTAATTTACTTATTTAATTTGAAGAAATCTGCAGCTGAGGCGCATTGATTGCTTGTAGAAGCATATGGTGAGACTGCTTTAAGTGAGAGAAGTTGTCGTGAGTGGTTTCAAAAGTTTGAAAACGGTGAGTTTGACGTGGAAGGCAAAGAACGTAGTGGAAGGCCGAAAGTGTACGAAGATACGGAATTGGAAGCATTATTGGAGGAAGATTCGTGCCAAACGCAAGAAGAACTTGCACTTACATTAGAAGTGACTCAACAAGCAATTTCACATCGTTTAAAATCGTTGGGAATGATTCAAAAACAAGGAAATTGGGTTCCATATGAACTGAAGCCGAGATACGTTGAACGCCGATTTTGCACGTGTGAAATGCTGCTTGCCAGGCATAAGAGAAAGGGTTTCTTACATCGTATAATCACTGGCGATGAAAAATGGATCCACTACGATAACTCAAAGAAGAGAAAATCATGGGGACCACCTGGCCATACTTCAACATCGACAGCCAAACCGAATATTCGTGGAAAAAGACTCATGCTGCGTATTTGGTGGGATCAGCTTGGTGTCGTGTATTATGAGTTGCTCCAACCGAGCGAAACCATTACTGGAGCTCTCTACCGAACACAATTAATGAGATTGAGTCGAGCACTCAAGGAAAAACGCGCCCATTACTACTCCCGAGACGACAAAATTATTCTCCTACATGACAACGTTCGGCCACATGATGCAAAACCGGTCAAAACCTATTTGGAAACATTTAATTGGGAAGTCCTACCCCACCCGCCGTATTCATCAGACATTGCCCCTTCCGATTATCACTTGTTTCGGTCGATGGCACATGGCCTGTCTAAGCAGCGCTTTACATCATATAAACTAAAAATTGGGTCAATTCATGAATAGCCTCAAAAGATGAAGAGTTCTTCCAACGTGGTATCCGAATGCTGCCAGAAGGATGGGAAAAAGTAATGGCTAGTGATGGACAATACTTTGAATAAAATGTAATGTATCGTTCTTTCACAATAAATTCCTAATTTTTGATAGAAAACGACGGAAACTTATTTATACTACTAATAAAAATGATTTTATTCTTCAATATAGTCTCCATTAACTTCAATACACTTGGCCCAGTGGCTCTCCAATAATTTTATGCCATCGCGGAAGTGTGTTTCTGGAAGGTCTGCAAATTTGCCTCTACGGCTGCTATAGTTTCTTTATTCGACAAAAAATGCTTTCCACGGAGGATTTGTTTCAGGTTTCGGAACAGATAGAAGTCGCTGGGTGCCAAATCTGACAAATACGGTGGATGATCAAACAATTTGTACTTCAATTAATTGAATTTAGACATTGACAAAATACTTTTGTGAGCAGGTGCGTTGTCTTGGTAAAAAATGATTTGTTTGTGCTGCAAACCAGCTCTTTTCTTATGAATTTTTGCGTCCAATTGATCCAAAAGGTTACAGTAATATTCAGAGTTAATTGTTTTACCTTTTCCCAGATAGTCAATTAACAAATTCCCTTTAGCATCCCAAAAAACTGATGCCAAAACCTTTTTTGCCAATCTTTCATGCTTTGTTTGCTTTGGAGCTGAACATCCAGCTTCAGTCCACTGTAAACGTTCCTGTTTCAATTTAGGATCATGGTGATAGATCCGAGTCTCATCCATAGTTATAAAACGACGCACAAAATCGGTTTTATTCTTCTTAAAACGATCCAAATGACGCTAAGAAATTTGCTTTCGAGCGAGTTTTTGTTGAATTGTTAACGTATGCGGCACCACTTTTCCAAACACCTTTTTCATTTGTAATTCTTTATGCAAAATATGCCGTACCCGTTCATCTGAAATGCCTATGGTATGAGCAATTTCACGCGTAGTCACACTTGGATCTTCAGAAACAATAACATGTATTTACTCAATGATTTCTGGTGTTGATGCGCTTTTTGGACGTCCACTGCGTGGATCATCTTCAGTGCTTGTACGATCACGTTGAAACTCAAGTGCCCATTAACTCAAGTGCCAATACAAACCATTGTTTTTGAAGGAGCAGATTCCCCTAACATATTTACCATCTCGGAATGAATTTCCATTGCCTTCAAACCTTTTTTAACAAAGAACTCAATCACTGCACACTGTTTCAAATTTTCCATTGCAAATAAATATACTGACACGTCAACTTTAATTGGCTTGTAAACACAGAAAGAATTGACAGATGGAAATGAAACCTAGATTCATGTGAAGAGTGATTCTATAACCGACTACAATTTATAATTCTACCGTTTACTTATAGATGCCGCTCTGCGAACTTTTCACATAACCTGTAGTTGCACACCTAGTAGTAGGCCAACCATTGTTAACAAAATCACGTACTACTCTTAAAGTAGGATTAATGGAATCTTGCACAAAGCTTTTCCATATGTAATTTTTCATGCAAAATATTTCCAATTCGTTCTTTTGATATGCCTATGGCCTCAGCTATTTCATGCATTTTTACTCGTCGATCATCTAACACCATATCATGGACTTGTTGAATGTTTTGTGATGTAGCAATTTTTGAACGATCTTCGCGTGGATCATCTTCGAGGCTTATATGACCAGATTTAAAAAGAGCAACCCATTTTTTTACAGTGGAAAGTAAAGATGATGCACCCTTATACACTTTTAACAATATCGGATGAATTTCTGTTGGTGTTAAACCATCCAAAACAAAGAATTTAATCACTGCACGATATTCAATTTTTTCCATTTTAAAAAAGACAATGACACGTCAATATTAAACTGGTGCTACTACTCGAATGACTTGACAGATCGAAATAAAATTTTACGTGGGTTTATATCAGGGGTGCCACTTTCCAATACAATTATCGTTTGATAGTTTCTAATGCCATCTATGTGTCAGGCCAAGAAGTTTTCAGACTACCTTCGTAACATTGGCTGCGTTCAGTAGAACAAAGTGATCAGTGAGCGCTTAGTGATTCTCGCTCCTGATTGGTAAATACTTCTGGGTCTACGAAGAATCTAAAAGAATGCTCCAATCACAGACAATAATCACTAAGCGCTCACTGATCATTTTGTTCTACTGAACGCAGCCAATGACTTTAAGAACTTCTTTCGGAACTAGAATGACCTGAGTACGTTTTAAAAACTCCTGCAGTACTACACTTTTGTAGTCGAACTAGTTCCTTATGTTTTTTAAACTGTTCCCATGAAATAGCAGAGATTGGTAATCGATTTCAAACAATATGGACTTATTTTCAATAGCAATTTTTATAGTTAATGGTTTGCTATCTTCCATCTTTTATATTGCGTTTAAGCAAAACAATGTATTAAACGACTCTGCTAAATCCTCATCTTTAAGAAACTGTTGTTATTCTCTTTTTGGTTATTTAACATCCTTTTTAAAGCTGGCTTTCTTTATTCTAGACTCTACTTTTGGTTTACTTTTATTTTACTATTTCTGCATACCGCAGCTAAATGACCATTTTTCTGCAAACATTACAATTGTAATGTTTACGGAAAATCTACAATTATTACTTTTGTGATTTTGTTTACCATAACAAAAACAAGTAGTTTGCTCTCTTGATCCTTTATATGACGTCTTATGCAGTGCCTTCGCTTTTCTGGTAACATAATTAATTGTAGCTCCCTTACTGCTGCTATGTGCTTCACTCCCCATATTTGCTACGTCAGCTGCTTCCATGGCTGCACAAATTTCTATTGATTTTTTCAATGTCAGACTAAGTTCTGCTAACAGCCTCTTCTTCATCCCGTCACTACTTAAGCCCCACACTAGTTGATCTTACAGAGACTTATCTAAATTGAATCCAAAATCACAATGCAATGAAGCAGACTTCAGCTTGGTCAAGTATGCACTAACTGTATCGCCTGATTTTTGCTTACATTCCTTGAATTTAAATCGTTGCGTTAGAACACTCAGTTTCGGCTTCAAATGATTCTGAAATAATGATACGAGCTCGTTCAGTCCTTTGGTCTTTGGCAATTCCAGTACACATAAATTACGTAGCAGCCGATACCCTTCCGTATCGATTTTTATAATGTACAATGAAACTGCATTTTCTTGTGGTATCCCGTTAATAATTATAAACTCTTTAAATCGCTCATACGATAGTTCGAAGTCCTCTGTCATTGAAAATTTATCTACGTCAGTTATCGATCCTCTAACACGTTGCATCATACTACATACTTCTATGGTGTCTTTTGTTGTTGGATCTTTTCGGATTCTTCTTGTAACTGCCCTTTACTTTCAGCTAACTTCTCGGGTTCTTTTAAAATTTGTATCCGTTGTTCCTGAATTTGTCTCTTATCCTCTTATAATTTGACAATCTCTAGTTTGTCTTGGTAGTTGTGCCAAATCCTTTTCATTGTACACTACCATTTTTATTTTCTTGCATGTATTTTGCACTGGCTTTTCGGTTTATTATTGTTTTATCCTCGTCGCCAATTGTATAATAATATCTTATGCCAGAGATTGAGGAGTTACCATAATATCATCCAATGAGCACACTAGATTTACTCAACAGAAAAATATTTATTACGAGGCTACAAGTGATATATCAATAATATACTATCACCCAATGATCACACTAGACTTAAAAACTCAACAGAAAAACATTTATTGCGAGGCTATAAGTGATATATCAATAATACCAGGTAGGTAATTACTTTCCGGTTTTTGTAACAGATGTCACTAGTCATAAGTATGCAATGTTATGATTTGATACATATGTCATTTTATTCTACTGACATTAACCTCAAAACTACACAAGTTACGTTCCGTCAAAATAACAGCGTTATAGATTAATAATTTTTTGAAAATGTCGAGTTTTGTGCCTGAAAACGTGCATTTGCGGCACGCATTACTTTTCTTGTTTAATCAAAAGAAAAAAGCCGCTGAAAGTCATCTTTTGCTGGTAGAGACTTACGGTGAGCATGCTCCAACCATAAGAACATGTGAAACGTGGTTTCGACAATTCAAATGTGGTGATTTCAACGTTCAAGACAAAAAACGTCCTGGTAGGCCGAAAACGTTTGAAGATGCGGAATTGCAGGAGTTATTGGATGAAAACCCAACACAAACTCAAAAACAATTGGCAGAAAAGTTGAATGTGAGCCGAGTAGCAATTTGTGAACGATTACAAGCGATGGGAAAGATCCAAAAGATGGGAAGATGGGTGTCACATGAATTGAATGACAGGTAATTGGAAAATCGAAAAATCGTCAGTGAAATGCTGCTTCAAAGGTATGAAAGGAAGTTATTTCTGCATCGAATAGTAACGGGTGATGAAAAATGGATTTATTTCGAAAATCCCAAGCGAAAAAAATCATGGTTATCACCTAGCGAAGGTGGCCCATCGACTGCAAGGCCAAATCGCTTTGGTCGCAAGACCATGCTCTGTATCTGGTGGGACCAGGTTGGTGTCGTATATTATGAACTGTTGAAACCTGGAGAAACAGTTAATATTGATCGCTACCAACAACAAATGATCAATTTGAACTGTGCATAGATCGAAAAACGTCCACAATACGCTCAAAGACATGACAAGGTGATTTTGCAGCATGACAACGCGCCGTCTCATACAGCAAAACCAGTCAAAGAAGTGTTAAAATCACTTGGATGGGAAGTTTTATCGCACCCGCCGTACTCTCCAGACCTGGCTCCATCCGACTACCACCTCTTCGCATCGATGGGACACGCGCTTGCAGAGCAGTACTTCGCCGATTTCGAAGAAGTTAAAAAATGGCTCGATGAATGGTTTAACTCAAAAGAGAAACAGTTCTTTTGGAATGGCATCCATAAATTGCCTGAGAGATGGGCAAAATGTATAGAATCAAATGGCCAATACTTTGAATAAATATATTTTAACTATCCATTGTAAATAACGTGTTTTCTTTAGCGAAAAAACCGGAAAGGAATCCAGACTCCTTTTTTTTCTTCTCTCAGGTTATGTGTTTTAAGACACGTTCACATGAACTTAAAGTCACTAGAGCTATGATCTAAGTGAGGACATGTTCGCATAACTAGTAACTTTTACTAAATACTACAGGTACTCTTACCTCTATTATTAGCGGGTGAAATATGTCAAAGGAAACTGTTTCTTTCTTTGCTAAATAGCTGTGGTGGAAACTTCGGATTTATGACAATCATTATCTGCGACCGAGTTTGATACATATCCACAAAAGAATATCAAAGTTAGGCACTTGAAATCACAATATTGTATGCACCATTTTAAATTTTGAAATTTCACCCTGAATTCATCACCAGTGACTCAAAAAACTTATAGATATAAATTGTTGAGTAGGAAATTATAACTAACACGTTAGATATAATATTGTGCTTGCTGGGAAGCTTCCATCTAGAATACAAAATTATTTGCCTTTATCAGTTTTGGCACGAAATGTTGATTTCGAATCCACCAGTGAACTGGTTAAGAGAAACATTTTGAAGAAACAAATTTATATAAAACATTTAAGCCTTGGCTCAGATATGCCTAGAAAGAATTATTACCCTAGAAAGGAATTATTTAATTTTACTTTAGAAGGAATTATTTAAAAGTAACAAAATAAATTTATGTATAACTATGGGAAGAGGGAAAGAAAGAGAAGAAATAAAAGTATCAATGTGAAAATCAATTTCGAGTAGTGCTATTTCTTCTCGAAAACTACTTCTACGTTTCATTCACTTCAGTTAACTTTTTATGAAGAACCATTCTGTAAAATTGATAGTATTCTTTTTTCCAGCTACAAACGGCTACATGAATTGTGCCAGACGAGTTTACTCACAAAAAGATTTTAATTCTGACATATTATTGGGGACTTGAATAAGTTCTCGCTGTTTCCCGACAGATGGTGTTATCTTAGCCTTTTTGTATCGGGCAATACTATAGCCAACTTCATCATGAAGCTCCATCATTAGATTCGAAGTGACAGTATATTTTATTCCGCCGAAGCGTAAACAACATATTTTTTCATAGTGTTAAACATGTCGAATTTCGTGCCAAAAAAAGTATTTGCGGGGAATTTTACTGCATTACTTTTTTCAAAAAATATCTGCAGCTGAAGCACATATCCGACAAAGACAGCACGTGAAATCCACGTGGATTCCACATTGATGATCTACGTGGAATCCATATGGATAATCGAGTGGATATCCCCTTATAAACAGTAGTCGAATTCACATGGATTCGATCATCAATGTGACGTGGATTCCACGTAAAAATTTCGCCATATCTGCGTAATATCCACGTAGTATTTACATGTAATCGTTTCATAATATTGCAAAGTTGTATATAAAAAATGTAAACAATATAAGAAAGTACATGGTATTTATTTGGTATCTTTTTTCCCATTAAATATGTTTCCCATTAAATGTTATATATTGTTATAACATAATATATTTATGCATGTTGTATATTGTTATAACATAAGTATAAATTTTTTCAAAAGAAAAAAAACAAGTTATGAAAATACATATATATTAAATAAAACATAGACTATTAATATACAAATATATATATATATATATATATATATATATATTAGGAGCGCAAAAAAGTTCTGAGCCTTTTTTTGCAAAATTCAAAATTTATTTAAAAACAAACAAAACTATATTAATCAACGAAATATTCCCCGTTTGCATCGATGACCTTTTGCCATCTTTCGGGCAGCTTGCGAATTCCCTGATGGTAGAAGCTCACCGGCTTCGAGGCGATAAAGTCATCAATGCATTTTCGTATCTCTTCAAGTGTCACAAAATGTGTATCAGTCAAGAAATGCTGCAGAAACCGGAATAGGTAATAATCGGAAGGCGCCATGTCTGGGCTATACGTCGCATGCGGGAGAAGTTCCCAGCCTAACGCAAAGATATGGTCCTGAGTCACTTTCGCAACATGTGGTCGGGCATTGTCATGAAGCAGTATCACTTTACGACGTCCTTTGCCAGTAAATGGCCTCTTTTCTTCAAACGCATCGCTCAAATTGCTCAATTGTGGCTGATAGCGATCTGCCGTTACTGTTTCACCCGGCTGTAACAACTCGTAATACAATCCACCTTTCCAATCCCACCATATGCAAAGCAAAACCTTCTTGGCGTGGATATTGGTCTTTGGCGTCGATGTCGAAGGTTGACCAGGGTCAACCCATGATTTTTTACGCTTCGGATTACCATAAAGTATTCACTTTTCATCACCTGTAATGATTTGGTGCAGAAAATCTTTTTTCCGGAACCTTGAAAGCAAAGTGAGTGCCGTGTCACGCCGTCGATTTTTGTTGTCTTCGGACAGTGCATGCGGAACCCATCTGCCTTCCTTTTGAACTTTTCCCATTGCACGTGTAAACGTGTGGAAATGGCTTGTCGCGTAACGCCAAGTTGCTCTGCAAGCTCCTTTTCAGTTTGTGCAGAGTTTATATCCAACAATGCTTGCAGTTCGTCCGTTTCAATCTTTTGAGGGCGTCCAGCACGCGGTTCATCTTCAAGACTGAAATCTCCTTGGAGAAATTTTTGATACCACCTTTTACACGTAGCATAACTTACAGCGTTCTCTCCATATGCAACACAGATCATTTCAGTGGCTTCAGCAGCATTTTTCTTCAGATGAAATGCGAAGTGGATGGAAAATCGAATATGCTCTTTTGTTATTGCCATCGAGAACACTGCTGATTTTAAGGTTATGTGCATCAAACGCCAAATCGCACGATGTTTCGAAAGACCAAATGTCACTGCTTTAAAACCGCAAGAGGGCGGGAAAATTAATGCAATTTAAATTGTGGTTTCAGTAGTATGAAATCTAGGGCTCAGAACTTTTTTGCGCTCCTAATATATATATATATAACTTAAAAATATTGAAACAACCAAAAGCTTTAAAGAAAATTTTTTATAAATTATCAATATACTCATATAGAATAAATGTTCAAAATACATCTTAGAGATATCCCATAAATATTGCAATATGTATAGAGTATCCCAGAATGTATTGGGTTGGCAACTAAGTGATTGCGGATTTTAAATGAGAATGAATATTCAAAATTTTTAATTTGCTTTTTCAAATTTTTTTCAACGCATGTATGCGATACATTGAGCTTCTCTGCAATATCACGTGTTGTGCTACGATGATCTGAATCGATAATGGCCTTGATATGGGTCTCATCGACTTCAACTGGACGGCCAGATCGTTGAGCATTTTTCAATGAAAAATCACCAGAACGAAATCTGGCAAACCAATTTTGACACTGCCTTTCTTTCAAGGCTTCATTCCCATATACGGCACATAACTTCTTGTGTGCTTGCGATGCGTTCTTGCCTTTTCGGAAATAATACAATAAAATATGTCTGAAGTATACATCTTGCTCTTCCATTTTTAAATTGGGATAAAAACAAAACTAAAGAACTAATCGATATAATTTTTGTACTAAATGAAAGATAGAAGTCCAAACAATAAGAAAAAAATATAGGTTAGGTACTTTGAACACGTTAACGAAACAAAAGAAAGTGTAAAATCCATCTGTCGACAAAATCCGCAATTACTTAGTCGCCAACCCAATATTTTGGATATTTGTTCTGTATAGATATACAAACATATGAAACTAAAATATATTGAAACAATCAGAAGTCTTAAAGAAAATGTTATAAACTATCAATACCCATATAAAATAAATGTCTAAAATACATCTGAGGGATATTCTACAGATATTACGATATTTACAGTATATCGCTGAAATGTATTTTGGATATTTGTTCTATATAGGTGTACATATGGAACTTAAAAGCATGAAATAACCAAAAGCCTTAAAGAAAATGTTACAAGCAAACTATTAAAGTTTTTTATGCAGTTTCATTTTCTTCTTATTCGTCTTGTTGCCCGCTTTTCCGTAATTGAAGTACTTCATTTTCGAGACGTCTTTTTTGCGTCTTTTAACCAATTCGCAATATGTAAATCAGCAATTTCTCTGTTATATGTGAATTGAAGGCCTCTATCTATCCTTTCTTGTGCATGTTTCTTCACAATAGCTACAGAAAAAACAAGTATTATATACTACAAGTATTATATAACTGAATATATTAATACAAATGTCTCGTGTTGTGCAAATATTAAATTTGTACTGAGTATAGAATTTTGTATATTTATGTAATAGAAAAAAAAAGTAAAATATATTATTATGAAAATAGCGACAATGTGCGACTTATATATATTATATAAATCTTACCAATAACAAGAATGTAAGATGTTGTGCTTTGAAATTTTTTTTTCATATCTTGCTTCTCTGTTTGTTCCCTTCAATTTTCATATCTTGCATTCTCTGTTTGTTCCTTTCAAATTGAAGTTAACTGCGACTTTGTTTGTCATAAGTTTGCGCATTATATAGATTGCAATATATAGAGCCTTTTAAATTTTCCGTGCAATGTTCTATTAACTCGAATCTATAATATATAAAATAATAAAATAGAAAAAGGTCGCAGTAATATATAAGTCTTTTAAGCACAAGGAAAAAGAAAAATATTTTCTTACCATAATCAATTTTTTCTCCTCCTCCAATATGAAATCTTCCCATACGCAGAAATCTTCCATAGAAATCACCGGTAGAGTTGGAATCCCGATAGAATTGTCTAATGTTTCTGCAGGATGGCATGTAGCAATATAAATTTGTGTCACCATTCCTTGTAATTTATCAATACGGTTTCGTAAATCACTTATTGCTGCCATTATAGACTTTTCGCTTAAACCGGCTTTTTTGTACAAAACAATTATATCGTTATATAAAAAAATATAAATAGCTTCTTGGTAACAATGCAATATTATTAATGCTATAATGTAAAGAACTGTTTTTATATTGAAAAAAAAAACTTACAATTAATTGTGACATGTGATTTGTTATGAGAGTTTACAGGAAACGTACGTTTGTCTGTGAAAACAGTACAATCATGATAAATATAACATATTTTTCAACAACGGTTACAATACGAGCTTCCCGCAAAATATTTTTTAATAATTGTTTCTATGTATATTACAGTAATTAAAAATAATCGTACCTTATGTTATTTTATAGAAACCTCGATCGTCACTGTTGTCATATTCTCTTACTATCCCAGTAAGCAAAATGCTAGCAGAATGCGCGCAGATTGACGCCAATTTCGATCAGATCTCCACATCAAAACCATAACCATCTGTGTCCTCATTAGGCTCGTGTTTTGTCGACAGGACCTGTATGACAGGCCGTGCGAGCAAATTGTCGGCAGAAACCGCACAGGTCCTGCTGCCAAACTACGCGTAGAGTCTGCGCGCTGAGTTTGCTCGGTTTCTGCCGCCAATCTGCCGTCAAATTACTGCAAGTCTTGCGCGGTTTTTGCTACAAATCTGCCATCAAATATCCGACAGCAAGATCTGGCGCATATTTGACCGCAGATTGGCGGTATAATTTGATATAACAGATACTGCGTTAAATTTGTTGCCTATTTGCCATCAAACTATGATAGCAGGCTTTGTTCGAAATCTGCTCGCGCAGGTTTGGCTATCTGGGCAAGATGAACTTAACCTAATTATTCCTCTTTATCAACTTACCGGCTTATCCGCATATATTTGCATACTCATAGATATAAACGAATACGATATGAAAATGATAGAAACAAATACTATTGCTAATAGTAACAATTGAAATGAAAAGCAAAATTCCGTAGCTCAGCAATACTTCCAACAGATTTTATACGTGATTTAAAAGAAAACTAAAGTACTTCTAACAGAAGATTCTCGATAGAATTCGATATATCGATTTTCCATCACTGCACTGCTGTCGATAACAATAACAAAATGTATCATACTGCGAAGAGATTGCAACAATAATACGGTGATACTTTTGTTTTTATTAATTATTTGCTTATTAGTCAATTTCTATTCTAAATAAAGCATGTAAACTGCATTGTCATTTCAGGCTGAGTTTGATATTCACTCTCAGTTTCAAAATATTATAAAATATTATAAATGATTGGCAGAAAATTTGAAGAAAAATCTAATCTCTTTTCGTATCCATTTTCATCAAGTCTTATAAACATAGATATAGTTAGCACTCTTGGACTTTTACACAGGTGGTGCTTAGATGATGTTAAAAGGAAAATTATATTATTACTCTTCCCTGAAAAGAATGCGGAAGATAATACAATTATATCAAAAAGCATCTGTTTTCCAATGCCCCATTCTGAAATATTGTTTTAGCATAGTATCGAATTGAATGTGTGTGTAAAGAAAACCATGTAACATATAAATCAAATATAATAAATATAAAATTATTTTAATATTATTTTATTCTATAATTATTATAATCTATATCACTATTTCTTTCTTCCATAGAATAATATTGTTTTTCACAATACAAAATTATCTTACCTGTAATATATATGGAGATCCAAATATTCGTACATTTTATTACCTCTCAAAAGTGACATTGCGATTAACAATATGCCTTGATTGATTAATCTTATACAGGGTATGCTGCCAGAAAGTTGGGAGAAAGTAGTAGCTAGCGATGGACAATACTTTCAATGACATGTTCTTTACTAATTTTTTTAAATGAAGCATTCATTTTCTCGAAAAAACAGTGAGAACTTATTCGAGTCCCCAATCAAATCCAAACTATATATATACAGCCTACTACGAAACTATTGACAACAAAAGTAAGCTCTTTCTTGATCTGCATTTATATACACAGTCTGTCCCAGATCTAATGAGACTGGTCTAAAAAAAATACAAAGCGTTTATTATTTTGATTTTTTATTCTTGTTTATTTAAAATAGTCTCCTTCTGAATCAATACAGCGCTGGAAACGTTCAACAAATTTTTCGAAACATTTTTTATACTCATCGGCTGGAATGGCCTTTAGTATGGCGGTCGAAGTCTTTTGGATGACCGGGATGGTATCGAAACGATTTCCTTTCATCGGCAATTTCAGTTTGGGAAATAGCCAGAAGTCGCACGGAGCCAAGTCAGGTGAATACTGTGGATGATCGATAACAATGATACCTTTTTTGATAAAGAATTCACGTACCATGATGGCTTTGTGCGATGGTGCATTATCTTGCAACAAAAACCAACTGCCTGGCTCTCGATATTCCAGTCGAACTCGTCGAATTCTGGCCCACAATCGTTGTAGAACTCCCAGATAATATCTGGGCAAACACACAGCGGTCGTTTCGAAGAATTTCTTTGACTTTCTCGATATTTTCTTTATTGCGAATGGTTTTTGGCGGCGGTGCTCAATCGTCTGCAAGGTCCTCACGACCGTCACGGAACCGGCCAAACCAACGGAAAACCTGTGCACGGGACATGCATTCATCCCCGTACACATTTTTTAGCGTTTCGTACGTTTCTGCACCACTTTTACCCAATTTAAAAGTTGGTTTTTCGACCGACGTACACAAAGTGACTTTACATAAAATGTCAAACCACAGTGAAATATCAACCGAATTCGCTCAAATTTTGAGGTTAAATAGATGAAGGGTAGAACATTCACCTACCATCATTCACTCATAGATATCGCTGCGCTAAGAACTTTGATGGAACCAGTCTCATCGTATCTGGGACAGGCTGTGTATTTCGTTATTCGAGGTTTGTTGTTAATATTTTATCAAATATAAAACCATTTTATATACGGTATTGTTAAAAAAGGTGATAAACGCTAAAAGGTGATAAAAGAAATTACACGAAAACTTCGATTAGTCGTTTTGCTATTAGTAGTAGTAAGAAGCATTCAGGAATATATTCACAGATCGAAGTCTGTTTCCTTCAGTCATGCCAATCTATTTCGCGCGTTAATTGGAATCTCACTGAACGGAAGTTAAATGAAATGTTTCCCGTGCTAGACCTTCCTTCAATACTCTATCGCGATGATTGATGTAAAACAGTTAATCGTAAACTTGGTTTTTCCGCAGCTTTTATCTATTTTTTTATTTGTTATTTATTGTTGTCAGCCTTGCGTTATCGGGCTATATTTTGCGATGTTTTACGATAACCTCTACTATTTTAGAATTTATTATTATACAACATATTTATTAACAGGATCCTCTAAGTAAGGAAATAATACAATTGTTCCTTGTTTATTTATCCTTTGTTTGAGATAATGCATCACAAAAATACAAATCATGTTAACAGTTTGAACAGAATTATTTGAAACTGTTGTCGTTTTAGAAAACTTTTATTATATGTGAGCACATTGTTAACCGTCAACAATTTTATACGATATTATAATTATATTTTTAATACAATTAATTCGACAAATTGTAACTGTGACAAAGGAGGAAGTCGGATTTATATGTCTTCGAATAAATCATACCCAATAAAAAAATCATTAAAATGATTTGTATTTCTTGAATGCAATAATGCGATTTAATTTTCTAAGTATTCGATAAGAATAGTACGATCTTTCCTAATTTTTACATTGTGGTTTTTATAACCGCACAGTGCTATACTTCCTCTTGTCTCTTTCTTCCGTATCACTTTCCAAGATTTCGTAATGACGGATAAGAGCAGAATTGTAATTGACGTTATATTACAATTCGTTTGGATGAAATTCAAATGGATGCAGATATTTTGATGACATATCTTGTTACAGCGCTATGGACGTCGGAATACCGGTGGATAGCCCGAATTTAGTATTGTTGTTTTATGTGGCGCAACTTTTCTTACGTGAACTGCATAAAAGCAAAAATCTTATACGAATCATACCTATGGACATGTCCGGATATTACGGTAAGTCATACATATTAAAGTTTCTTCTATTTTGTAACAATGTTGCAATAATCAGCACTGAAAAAATTCATAAGTAGAGAGAAGGAGCAAAACAAATCAGAGACACTCTGTATGATCATTTTTCTTTCTTTTCTTTTACTGATGTTTTCAGTAAATCATTATAGTTTGATGGGTAAGCGGGGAAGTTATAATGATCGTAAGCGATTTTAATTTTGATGATAAATGAATCAATGAGTATTCACGTCGACCAAATACAATTTCATTTATATTGTTTATCGCTTTCTGGTAAACTCTTCCATTGATAAGCAATTCTAATTAATTATAATGCTTGTAGAAATTCTGTGCAAAAAATTGCAAGAGCTATTTTGAAGGCGTCGTCGTGTCACAGTTATCGAGTTACGCCAAAGCACAACGTTAAATCAGTTTCTGCGACCGTTTTGAACCGGAACGAATAGACTGATTTATGGCGTACCTCAACTGACCATAATTCTGAAAACTATCTCGCGCAGTTGTAAACAGTTATATCAACAAATCCCACAATTTCTATTCTATATATCGCTTTCTATGATCAAGTTAATTTTTACCGTGCACATTTCTTCGAAATATAGGTATATCACTTTCACCAGCACATTTGTCAGATGCAAATAAATTACAACATTAGAGTAAATTAGAGAATCTATTCTGTAACTTTTAATGACAGTGTCAGTATCGTTACATTGTTATTGCACAGATATAATATATGATAGAAAAGATACGCAATGATAACGCAACAATAACGACAGTCGTTAAAAGTTACGAAATAGGTCTACAGGATACGATAGTACCTACATTTCTAAGCTTCGGAATAAAACATTTTCGCGTTTCAAGAAATAGAATTTGATTTGTCATTTCTTCGACATGCATTACTCTTACTGTAAATATTTTCCTCTCGGTTACAAATATTAACATTCACAATAATTTAATGTTTTCGCTGCAAATGACTTTGCGCTCCGAAGCTATTACTAGCTTGCAAATTATTCAATAATATGAAATTTATTCAAAAATCAAATAAATCAGCAAACCATTTACATGCACGCGATATTTATATATTTTCTTATACCATCTATATAGTAGCAAAGGAGTTACGCGCAACATCTTGGTTACCATGCTATAATTATAATTATTATTTTCTGATATTTCCTTTAAAATATTTGCCCTTTTGGAATCAGTCCTGGTGGAACTTGAAACAAGAAAGACGGCGAAATGCAGCAGTAAATATAATAAATCTAATGACGCATATTTATCTTATCACATTACAGAGAGCCGTACCGGTCCTTCGTATATCAGCAATGTGGTTTCGCAGATCCTCTTGTGCAAACAGATTAGACCAGACTTCAATGAAGAGGAACTTTGTAGCATTCGAAAGGACTCGGAAGAGATCAGCAAACTGATAGCAGAGCTACAAGAATTTATGCCGCAATCCGAGGCTGACACGGGTATAATTTCGCCGATACTTTCGTTCATATTACGCCCAAGATCTTTATCTATTCAATAAAGACTCTTCACTTTTATATATATATACTCTTCTTTGTATGTATATCACGATTTTTAAAAAGGATATTTGTTAATGTAGTGAAGAACAATTTACAATAATTACAATTATAAAAACATTCTTTTTCCTTCTATTACAATTATATTTATTCAGGGTTGGGAAAGTTACTTTATGAAAATAACTCGTTACTGTTGTTTTCTCTAAAATGTAACTTGTTATAGTTACTCATTACAAATTTCGAAAAGTAACTCGTTATAATTATTATTATTTAAAAAGTAATGAATCATTAGTTTTTCCGTTACTTTGGTAAATGCTAGAATAAAACTAATGAGTTTTATGAGGGAAGAGAAGAGAGGAAGAGGAAGAGAGAGCGAAACAAAGAGAAAAATTTATTTGGAATATAAAATTTGGATAAAATTAATTGAAATATAAATTGTTTCAAAAAATAAAAAATTGAATATTATCAGAATTGTTTATCAAGTTTTAAAAGAAGCTGGTGCTCTATAGTCATTATTTAAATGCTTGTGGTATTAAAATTGTTAAATAGGCATTCTTCCAACGCTAAATAAGTGTTCAACAGATGAACCACTTAAGAATGTTGTTTTATATTGTATAAAAACTTTTTTTTTATATAGAATAATCATTCGGATAGTCATTAAAATGTCTAAATTACAGTTGTTTTAAAAAATAACTTTTCTTCTTCTTTGAATACATTGCTTATTTGATGACAAAATGTAAAAAAGTCATCGTAAGTATTAGATTTTGTTTAAGTAATTAGGAATTTTTCACTTGATTTAGTTCCTAACAGATTTTCCTGGAAAAAATCATACATATATAAATTTTGTCCATATATGATCATGTATAATCATGCATCATCATATATAGGGTGTCCAGTAATTAGCTGCCAACTCAAAGTGTGAAGGTAGATTGGGTTAAGACAAACATAAAAGTTCCATACCGTTTTGCGAGATTCACGATAATTATCGAGTTATTAATTACAGAAATCTGACGAATGAGAGCGCGCTGAGACGGATGATTGGAGAAGCGTCGTAGCCTCGGGTTACAATGCGGCCCAGTCGACCCAGTAATTGTTGACGACGCGCGGCGAGACATAGGTCCGGCGAGATAAAACAACAAATAGCGGCGCGTTGTCCTTCCTCTGGCCACTCATCGGCAACAGTTTCTAAATTGACTGGTCCGCGCTGTGGTTTGAGCAGCTGCAACGCTTCATCAATTATCTACATATGTCATGTGTGTGAAGTTAGCATCGCCATTTCGTAATTTCGCAAAAAACGAAATTGTGCTGAGTTGTGCTAGGTTTGTGCCACGTTGTGCCGCAAAAACCAATCGCCCATCTCAAAAAGCAAAGCGACAATTAAAAAAAAACAATTTTTTGGCCAGCATCGCCATTTTGTTTTTTCGAAAAAACAAAAATTGTGCTGGCTGCAGCCGCGGCTACTGAAAGTTGTGCCGTAAATATAAAAACTCTATTTCTTTCCGTTCAAAAGAAAACAAATATCAAATATTTCGAATTTAAGATATAACGTTTATTCACATAGAACTTTTGAACCGTGACAGATAAACGAATTCTGAGACTTGTGCTTAGTTGAATAGGGCCTATTTTGATATTCACTGCCAGCACTGAAATTATAGTATACATGATATAAACTATATATTTTTAGTATTGACAGTGAATTTCGGAACGCAGCCGTAGCTACAGCTATACTATACGAAAGAAAGAGATTGCGCAGATCGCGCTTTCCTTTTCTACTGCCCGAACCTTGCCGAACGCCGGACGCACACGGACACGGCTCATACGTGCATACGTTCTCCCTCCATATGCGTGGGCTTGAGGGCAATGCAGCGAATCTGGCAGCTCTAGGCCTCACGCCGTTTCTCGCACACTTGGCACGAGACGCTGCCACGTCTCTTGATTCCCTACAATGGCTTTCGTCGGAAAGTTGGTTGAATTATTGCAATCGGAAGATTTTAAAGATGTCATAGGAGATGATGGTCGCATTGCACCTCCGAGTTGTAATCTATATAAACAACTGTCTACTATATTAGATAACTTAATAAAACCGAAATATATTTATACTATTTTAAAATCAAATCGTTACAATGTTTATAAAGACTTACTTTCAATACGTAATATTAAAATAGAAGAAAACGATTCAAATATTTCGGCTACAACAATTGACACATTAAATAATAGTCACACGATTTCTTTCTCGATGAATGTCACGGATATATGGTTGCAAATATCTGATGAAGTAGTAAAATACGAATTTAAAAATCGTGGTAAACGTAATATACGTGTATTACGACGCTATGCGTGGACAAGCATACTTTATAGGCGATTATATGATGAAACAAAATTACCGTGTGCACTTACTTTCAAGAATTCACAAATATCAGAAAGTGGGATATTTTTAACCGTTACTGGCAAATGCACTGAATGTAAATGTGAGTTTATTGGACAAATTATAAACGCTCCACAGGAAAAGGAAGATGTAATAATGGAATGTAAGGTTCATGCTTATGATTCAAGCATAAAACATAAGAAAAAGCGACAATTAAAAGGTCTTGATCGTAAAAAAGTCGCCTATAAGTTAGTAGAGGGTAAGACACTTCCTTGTATGTGGAGACGAGAACAAGCTGATACTTTAATGGATGTTGGAGATAACGAACCTGCACATTTATATACGAGTCATGTACTTCGGAAAGCTAAACAAGAACGGCATGACGAGTTATTAGGTACAACATGTGTTAATATGTTTGAGAATCTTTTGTTAATGAAATATAATTTACGTTTCGAAGGCGCGATTAGATTTATTGGGATGGATCCGTTAATTGTGCATTATTGGACACGAGAACAATTCGCTATATATGAGAAATATCACATGACATTATATAATGATGCTACTGGATCTTTAATAAAAAAAATTAAACTGCCAAATGGTGAATTGTGTTCACATATATATCTGTATCAAGCAGTTACACAAATTTCCGAAAATACAGCTCCCATTTTTCAAATGATTTCCGCATCACAAAATACAAACACGATAGTATTTTGGTTACAAGAATTTTTACGAACTGGTGCTATGCAAAAGTCGACATTTCCTTCTCCTAAAGAAGTAGTTACCGATTTTGACAAAGCTTTGCTCGGAGCTGTTGCAAGAGCATTTGCGAAATCTGCTACATTGTATGATTATTTATCTACATGTTTTGCTTTATTGACTGGTGCAAAATTATCTATACCATCGTGCCTTATACGATTAGATGTTTGCCATTATATGAATATGATTGCTAGATGGAAGTGTTTTTCTGGCAAACCATCTATAGTAAGATTATTTTTTTTACGTGCAATGGCAGTTCTAAGAAAACAAAATACATTCCACGAATTTGAAGAAATTGCACGTAATATTTTAATACTTGCGGTAAGTCCTTATCAAAGTCCTAATAGTTTAACTGAAAGAGCACGAAATAGTTTAACATCGCATATACGCAGCGATACAGATGCATTATCAATAATTGATGACAATCTACCAATATCTGCTGAAGATGAAAATAACCAAAATATTTTAAACGATGAAGATGCAGGCGAAATAAATATACACCATTGGGTTGATGCAATGTTTAACGATTGCGTTTCTCAAACAAGTGGGTTGGAAGAATCCTACGATATTAATGGATTTTACTGCATAGATTTTGCAAAGAAATTTAAAGTTTTATTAAAATACTTTCCATTGTTTACTGCAGTTATGTGTGCAATTTAATTATGGCTCTATAAATGCAACGTCTGCAGCGGTAGAATCAGAATTTAATGATTTAAAAAACCGTGTTTTGAGAGATGTGTCTCTCCCTATGAGAGCTGATAAATTTGTTAGTAAACATATTTCTAGTTTATCAGGGAAAATAAAATTAGCGATTGCAAGAAAATTAGAAGACGACTCTATCGTTGAAGCACATATTTCTGTTTGCGATGAAAGCTCTACAGATGACGATTTAACAGCATTATCAGAATTGCAAGCCCAGCAAAATTGGCGCAATAAAAACACTAAAAAACAGGCTGTTTATCGCTATACTGATACATGCCCCAATTTTGACACAAATAGCGATAAATATATTACATTGCCTGTAATACCGCATGCAAATTATTGCAAAAATATCAAAAGTGGAAAAATGACATTAATAATAACAAATACTTGTGGATTTGATAGTTTATGTCAAATATTATCCACAAGTTTGATAAATAATGAAGCATATAATATGGCATTATTGGAAACACAATCAAAATTAATATTATGCGCCAAAATATTAATAAAAGAGGGGTTGAGTACACATTTCTTTAAAGAACGTGCTACAATATTGTGCAATCTCGAGCAATTAAAGCCAGATATTACAAATGATTATATAATAAAAGTTAACGCTATTTCTAATATTGCTAATCTCGCAACTTGGTTGCTCGAAGATGTGCCAAGTTTTACGATAATAAATACCTGCGAAACATGCAACCGTGTAAAAATACGTCGAAAGTACCTTTGTGATGTCAATTATACTATGTTACATGAAAAAGGAATGCAATTTTTAATGGAAGCATTAAACGAAGGGCTTGACATTCCTGGAATATGTTGCAAAAAACCTCAGCAATCACACATTACTTATGGTCCACATTTAATTATAGAAACTGATTGTGGTAATGAAAAATTGACCATGTTATCTGAATTTCCCACAGATTTACAGATTATTTGCAACAACAAATACATTTTATCCGGTATAATTGCATATGAAGGTAGTAATAATATAGCATCTGTAGGTCATTACATTGCTTACATTAAAATAGGTTGCAGATGGCTTTATTATGATGACGCATCGCGTAAAGGTAAGTCAGTAGTTCTTAATGAGCAAACATTAATTAAAGGTCATATATGTATTTATATTCTCTCGCCAAATTAAAAGATTGAAATATTCTCAAATTATATATTTATGTGTATATACATATATACATACATACATACATGCGAGCGGGCGCGCATGTACACACACACACACAACAAAGAGGGTTTGGAGTCGCTAAATACTACGAGATTGACGAATCGTGGGGTCCTTATCTTTGTTGACACACACACACACCCACACACCCTCACACCCACACGCACACACCCACACACGCGCACACGCGCACACACATACACACACACGCACACACACACAAGAGGTGTAAATCCGACCAGGCAACCTCCGCGTGGTACACTTCGGATAATGCTAGTGCCGGCGGTATCTGAACTACGATATCAACTTTTTCCAGTGCTGGGATTCGGAGCCCGTGTTGGCAAGTTTTTCAAAACACGTCTTATTCGTTTCTTGTTGTACTCGATTAGCACAACTCAGCACATGTCGCAGAATTCGTTTATCTGTCACGGTTCAAAAGTTCTATATCAATAAACGTTATATCTTAAATTCGAAATCTTTGATATTTGTTTTCTCTTTTTATATTTGCGGCACAACTTTCAGTAGCCGCGGCTGCAGCCAGCACAATTTTTGTTTTTTCGAGAAAACAAAATGGCGATGCTGGCCAAAAAATTGTTTTTTTTTTAATTGTCGCTTTGTTTTTTGAGATGGGCGATTGGTTCTTGCGGCACAACGTGGCACAAACCTAGCACAACTCAACACAAGTCGCAGAATTCGTTTATGTGTCACGGTTCAAAAGTTCTATGTAAATAAACGTTATATCTTAAATTCGAAATCTTTGATATTTTTTTTTCTCTTGAACGGAAAGAAATAGAGTTTTTATATTTGCGGCACAACTTTCAGTAGCCGCGGCTGCAGCCAGCACAATTTTTGTTTTTTCGAAAAAACAAAATGGCGATACTGGCCAAAAAATTGTTTTTTTTTAATTGTCGCTTTGTTTTTTGAGATGGGCGATTGGTTCTTGCGGTACAACGTGGCACAAACCTAGCACAACTCAGCACAATTTCGTTTTTTGCGAAATTACGAAATGGCGATGCTAACTTCACACACATACATATGTCGGCGCGCTCTCACTCCTCAGATTTCTGTCATTAATAACTCGATAATTATTGCGAACCTCGCAAAACGGTATGAGACTTTTATGTTTATCTTAACCCAATCTACCTTCACACTTTAGGTTGGCAGCTAATTACCGGACACCCTGTATGTTCATAATGAAAAAATGCTGTTGTACAAATATAATCGAAGTAAATGCTTATGTTTTTGGCAGTGCATATGATGTCAACATTTATTACAATAAAATAACTATTTTTTTCTTTTTTCATTTAACACCATTTTTTTCCGTGTGAGCATAAATGATTATCAGATAATCAGAACAGAGTATCAGATAATTAACTGCTAACCTGAAGTGTGGAGGTAGATTGGAAGCTGAAAAGGAAAGTAAAATAAATAGTAAAATAAAAAGTAAAATTTTGTAAGAACCGCAATAATTATCGAATTATTTTAATGACAGAAATTTGACGAGTGAACGCGCGGTAAGATGGATGATTGGAGGAGCACCGCAACCTCTCAGGGGATAGTGCGGCCCAATCGACTAAGCAGCTGTTGGCGGCGTGCAACGAGACGTAAGTGCGATGAGATAAAACATGAATAGCAGCGCGTTGTCCTTCCCCTCGCCGCGCATCCGGCAACAGTTGCTGGATTAATTGGGCTGCGCTCTGGTCCAAGCGGCTGCGACGCTCCTACAATCATCCATCTCAGCGCACGCTCATTCGTCAGATTTCTGTCATTAACAACTCGATAATTATTGCGATTTTTGCAAAATTGTACTTTACTTTTCTTTTCAGCTTGACCCAATCTACCTCTACACTTCAGATTGGCAGCTAATTACCGGATACCCTGTCAAATTTTATTTATAATTCTTGTGAATATCGAAAAACAATATGGGAACAATATATATGTTTGTCTTAATCTGCTCTATGTCTCCATGAATTTCTCGTACTGAGATATGGGACACCTGTACATATACCAGGTATGTAAATATGAAACCGAAATTTTTGTATAGAAAATACACGTTTATCGTATGAAAATGATAAAAAATATTTTATTCGAAGTACTGCCCATCGTTAGCTATACATTTTTCCCACCTGTCTGACAATTTGTGGATGCCACGCCAAAAAAACTGTTGCTCTTTTGAGGCAAACCAATCATCAAGCCATTTTCGTACATTTTCGTAAGAAGTGAAGCGCTGCTCAGCAAGTGCATGTCCCATTGATGCAAATAAGTAGTAATCGGACGGAGCCAAGTCTAGTGAGTAAGCCGCATGCGAAAGTATTTCCCAACTAAACGCCTCAATCGTTTCCTTGACCAGTTTTGCTGTGTGTGATGATGCATTATCATGAAGCAAAATTACTTTGTGTTGCCTTTTTTGATATTCTGGTCGTTTTCACGCAAAGCTTGATTCAAATCGATCATTTGTTGTCGGTAGCGTTCAGTATGAACGGTTACGCCAGGTTTTAGCAGCTCATAATAGATCACACTCTTCTGATCCCACCAAACACAGAACATCGTCTTCCGTCCATAGCGATTTGGCCTTGCAGTCAATGTCGATGGTTCGTCTGGAGTTACCCATAATATTTTACGCTTAGGATTCTCAAAATATATCCACTTTTCATCATCAGTCACAATTCGATGGAGAAATGACTTTCTTTTATATCTGGCGAGCAACATTTCGCAAGTGGTTTTTCGGTTTTCCTGCTGTCTTTCATTCAGTTCATGTGGAACCCATTTTCCCATCTTCTGGATCTTTCCAATGGCTTTCAAACATATGGAGATGGCTTCTCGTGTAACATTTAATTGATCCGCGAGTTGTTATTGCGTTTGAGCGTCATCCTCATCCAACAATGCTTGCTGTCTTCAAACTTTTTCGGTAGTCTTCCACGTTCTTCGTTTCTCACATCAAAATCGCCACGTTTGAATTTTTTAAACCACTGAAGGCACTGTGATTTACCAAGAGCATGCTCGCCGTAAGCTTCGACAAGCATTCGATGCGATTCTGCAGCAGTTTTCTCCAAATGGTAACAGAAAATCGATGCTGTCCGCAAATCGTAGCTTCCAGGCACAAAATTCGACATGTTCAACGCTATTACAAACTAGGCTGTTGTATGAAACTTGTATTGTTGTGAGTTGAAAATCTTTGTCAGATGTCAACAAATGGAAATGGCGCCAATGACGCGGTTTGGCGGTAACTATTGGGTTGGCAACTAAGTGATTGCGGATTTTGTCGACAGATGGATTTTACACTTTCTTTTGTTTCGTTAACGTGTTCAAAGTACCTAACTTATATTTTTTTCTTATTGTTTGGACTTCTACCTTTCATTTAGTACAAAAATTATATCGATTAGTTCTTTAGTTTTGTTTTTATCCCAATTTAAAAATGGAAGAGCAAGACGTACACTTCAGACATATTTTATTGTATTATTTCCGAAAAGGCAAGAACGCATCGCAAGCACACAAGAAGTTATGTGCCGTATATGGGAATGAAGCCTTGAAAGAAAGGCAGTGTCAAAATTGGTTTGCCAGATTTCGTTCTGGTGATTTTTCATTGAAAAATGCTCAACGATCTGGCCGTCCAGTTGAAGTCGATGAGACCCATATCAAGACCATTATCGATTCAGATCATCGTAGCACAACACGTGATATTGCAGAGAAACTCAATGTATCGCATACATGCGTTGAAAAAAATTTAAAAAAGCAAATTTACAATTTTGAATATTCATTCTCATTTAAAATCCGCAATCACTTAGTTGCCAACCCAATACATTGACAGATAGGGCTATCTATGGACCAATTCCGGTTTCATATTTACAGACCTGGTAATCATATTTGATTTTTTTCCAAAATTCTAGTAGTTTGAGTTTGAGACTAATTTTTAGTTTGAGGCTAATTTTTATCTTCAGTAAACCAATTCAATTTCGCGTGTATAAACCCAGAGATTATTAATTCTTTTTCTAAAAAAAATGTGTAGAATCTAAAATAAAGTACTTTGTAAATCGCGTGTTAATACTTTATTTTATAACTGTTGGCAGATTAAATGGATATATTTTATTTAAATTTAATAGAGATTAATTTAAGAATAACAAATACCTGTTATGTAAATCTTATTGAAGAGCAAAGAAGGCAATCCTTAAGTTCATTAATGAATCTGTTTTTTTAATTTTTTTGCAAGATAGTTAACAGATAGTTACCAGTAGATGTAATTAAAACAGATAACAAATATCTGAAGTATATTCTTGTATCGCTTTATAGTATATCTAATGCTCGTACCAAAGGTCCCATTATTTTAATTCGAATAAAATATAAAAGTATGTTTTGTATTGTTTATGCAATTTAATATTTACATTTATGCAAATTAGTAAGCGTTATCTCTGGTATGCTGCGTTCAGAAAACAGAGCTGCGTTCGAAAAGTACTCGAGGTAAAATAGTATTTAATTAACTGATCAGGAAGTACTAATTCAAAAAGACTAAGATTTTTTTATCATGATTAGTTAAGGGGTAAAACCACTCTAGGATTTTCAAAAAATCGAAATTTTTTTTTTTGCTTAAACGATACTTTAGGGTCATAAAAACAATATGCCATTTGATTTATAGTGGAAAACAAATGTTAAAAAGTTCAATTATCAATTTTGCCGCAGCGCCTCAGAGCGCACGCTGAGCACTTACGCGGCGCGCTGTGATTCATCGCTTTTGCACTACTTTTACCTTTCGAAATAATAAGTTAACATGTTACTTACAAAGCAAACGGTTCTTAGGGTTCCTCGAGAGGTCACCAGGATACGCTAATGTGATATAATAATGATATTTATTCTATATTTAAAATATTAGCTTACAAAGATCGGTCACAGCGGGGCCGTTACAGATCGTTGCTTTGGCACAAAAGGATTCTCGATCAAAAACTGTTATTATCACGACGGCTCGACGTGCTCTGTCTGACCTCCTCGCTTGTTTTCCCCGATAAATAGCGTCGATCAAGAAAGATTCGCTACAGCCGGGCCATCAGTGCCGTATCGAGGATCTAAGTCCCCATACTAATATTATAACAAACAAACTTATTATACTATACTACCCCTACTAATATTATAACAAACAAAATTATTATACTAATGTTATAACAAACGTGTATGTGTGACTCAGTACAGCTGACAAGCCACGCCGTGCACACACTTTGTTTTGCTTTTCCCGTTCATTTCTTTGTTTTATATACATGTATATTATATATTTCGTTGTGTTGAAGTGAATAACAAAAATAATATGAGTGATGAAACGCCAGTGTACAATGAAAAAAAGGCCGAAAAGGGGAAATGCAGCAATTTGAAAAGACCGAAAATTTCAAAGCGGCAACCGTTGAACCGGTACGAAATGGAGAAGCCTAACGTCGAGAATGTTGGCACATCGGCTAAAAAATTATCAGCAATCGATCCTGACGATTTTGAAGTAGACGAAGGTTTTGGTTACCGAATTTTGAACTTTCTAGCAGTGTTCTTCGTTATATCGCAAGCTGTGATGTGCAAAAAATGCAAATCTGTTGTGACATTCACCGAATCTGGAAAGCGCGGATTGGGGTTCAAAATTGTAATTTCATGTCAAAAATGCGACAAGATTTATATTCCTAGTTCTCCATTTATTGAAAAAGGATACGAAATTAATCGAAAAATTATTCTTGCTATGCGGCTGCTGGGCGTAGGATTGAATGGTATAATAAAATTTTGTGCGTTCATGGATCTCCCGCGGCCAATTTTCCAATCATTTTATGACCAGATTGTTCAAAAGATAGCTGTTGGAGCAGAGGCCGTTTGTCAGCTTAGTATAAAAAATGTAGCTCGAGAAGAGAAGGAAAAAAGTGACGAAAAAGTGACGAACACAAGTGGCATTACTGTATCTGGTGATCTGGTTCGTGGAGAAAACGCGGCTTTTCGTCACTTTTCGGATTCGTATCGCTTATTGGATGGTTTACTGGCAAAGTGGTCGATGTTTTAGTAAAATCCAAATATTGTAAGAGTTGTGAATATTGGAAGAAAAAATCAGATACAACGACGAGTACAAGGAATGGGCCGAAACTCACGAAGATAAATGCCAAGCGAACCACAAGGGATCCGCGGGAAAGATAGAAGTCGACGCCGTCATCGAAATGTTCCAGCGCTCAAAATTTTTGCATGAATTGAAATATGAAAATTACGTAGGAGACGGAGATTCAAAAACGTTTAAAGCCATCTTAGATTCACAGCCCTATGGAAATTTTACAATTAAGAAGAAAGAATGCATCGATCACGTGCAAAAGCGAATGGGTACTCGCCTTCGCAATTTAAAAAAAAGACAAAAGGCCTTGGAGGAAAAGGCAAGCTAACGGGCAAATTAATTGACGAGTTGTCAATTTATTATGGTCTAGCAATACATCGAAATCATCATTCTGTTGAAAAAATGCGTAATAAAATCTACGCGACGCTAGACCACAAATTGTCGACTGACGATGAACCGAAACACGACAAATGCCCGCGCGAAGAAAATTCATAGTGCTCATGGCAGAAGGCACAGGCTACTGGATCAGACCATACGCATAAACCATCTCTATCTCAAGAAGTTTACGAAGCGATTTCTCCAATTTATGGAGAACGAATTAAGCCGTGACGAACTGCTTTCTCGTTGCAACGGCGGCTTTACGCAAAATAGCAACGAGAGCTTCAACGCCACAGTCTGGTCAATGGCACCGAAATCGACTTCCAGCGGCAAACATATTCTTAACACGGCAGTTTATATTAGTGTAGGCATATATAATGACGGCCTATCAACTATCATGATGCTCATGCAGAATTTGGGTATGACAATTGGGCCGAACTGTTATAACTTCTGCGTGGAAACCGACGAGCGCCGCATCGACTTTTCCGAGAGGTCGCTTAGCGATGCCGCAAAAAAGGCCCGAATATCCTTAAAAGCATCTAGGAAAGAAGAGGAAGAGGCGAACATCGACCTGGATGGCCAAATGTATGGTGCAGGCATCGCAGATTAGAGGTAAACAAAAATTTCAAGGATTAAAGTGTTCATAAAACTTTAAACGCGTTTTTCTCGAAACCACTTTTTTCAAACTGGGAGGACGGATTTCTCGGAAACTATTGCATGGATCGATTTGAAATTTTTACAGTAGCTTCACAACAATATTCTCTTTGGAAGTACGTAGCCGTTTTTTGATTGAATGTAAACTCTTTTTTTTATAAACAATTTAATGCTCATTTTTAGGGCGAAAAATCGATTCATTTCTTAAAAAGTGCACCACTTCCACAAAAATTGATTAAAGAAAAAACCCCTACGTACTTCCAAAGCCAATTGTATATAGATTATAAATTTTTTTGAATTTTTGTTCCAGGACTCATACATGCCGAGAAATCCGTCCTCCCGTGGCGGTGTTTTCAAAAAAGCTGTTTTCGACGACGGGCTCTGTCACCGCCATTTTGTATAAAAATGACAAAAAAAATTTAAAAAAATTTTTTTCGTACTTCAATATGTGTAAAATAAACCCTCTGAAAAGAAATTCTATTCCGTTTGTCATACTCCCAAAATAAATTGTCAAATTTAGGTCTTTTTTCTGCCTCTAGAGTGGTTTTACCCCTTAATTGAATGCTACTCTATCTTTAGAGTATTGTTTCCGATAGCCTAGGGAGTCAATCATATTTTTTTCTCTAATCGTGAACTTATGAGAAGTAAAATATTTCATTGAACTTTATTAAATTCATCAATGAAATTTTCATTTTTCATAAGTTTATGCTGGAGGGAAATATTCATGATCCATCTCTAAGAACCATAAAGCTGGGACATACAGTCTGTAAAGTAAGAGCGTGCACGGCATAAATGGCAGTTGGCTTCAAATATCATCCTAGTTTTTTTGTGAGCCGATAGATGAAATCTTTGTCGTGAATGCTTTGTCACAAAAGATTCAATTGACGTCGAACTCTAACCTGAGAAACACGTTAACCGCCATAATACGCATCGCGCTACGAAGCTGTGTTCCTTTGTTCCCACCTCAAAGGACCAAAAATGTCATATGCAGTGGCTGCTAAATACATGGGAAAGTCAAAATCGTTCATCGCTAAGTGAGTTCAGCAATATAAGAAGATAAAAAATGTCGATGATTTGTCAGAACGTAGCTCGATAGGCAAAGTGACGCCGAATATGGAAAAAAAAATTGTGAATTTGTTTAAGCGGAACCCGACCTTAATGCTTAAAATTTATGAGAAGTGTTTGTTGCCGACTGCTGAATGATGCTCCATAAAAAAAAAACGAGGACTGGATCTTACAGGAAGACAACGACCCAAAACACCGGAGCAAGCTTTGCACCGAGTGGAAAGAGCAGTCTGGCATCGTCACACTTGATTGGCCATCGCAGTCGCCAGATGCAAATCCCATTGAAAATGTGTGAGCATATCTCAAGTACAAGCTTCGAAGAAAAAGAGTGTGCACTTTGAAGCAGCTGACACGACAAATTCGTCTCATTTGGAGGTCTTTACCGAACGAATACGCAGTCAACTTAGTGGAAAGTATGCTTCAAAGATGCCAGGCAATTATCAATGCCGGTGGTGACTGGACTCATTATTAATGGTATAGCATTTTTCTTCTTATGGAGTACAACAAATCCATGTACTTAAAACTCATTAAAAATAAATTTTTCTACACATTAACCCGTACACGCTCTTACTTTACAGACTGTATAAGGTGTAACCAAATTGAACAATCATAGGTGATAATCAATCATGATTGAAATTTGCCAAGTTGAGAATGCTTGACTATGATTGGTCATTTTGTTTACTGCTTCTGACTTATGTATAGACGTATGAAACTAACAAATACCTTTGAAATTACTAAAATTATTAAAAAAAGTAACGATTAGAGTAACGAATTAATTGTTACTGAAAAAATATAACTACGTTACTCCTCGTTACAATTACCAAAAAGAAAATAGCTATAACGGTAACAACGTTACAAATAACTCGTTATTTCGCAACTCTGTTTTTACTTTAGGATTGTTATATACATAAAAATAAAAAATTTTGTTTTTTCGCTGGTTTGAACAGAAGGATAATAATAACAAGAAAAGTAAGACGAAAATCGACTAAAATATTGAAACAAAATCGAATTGAATTAAGTTCGATCGATGTAGTATGCAAGATGAAAAGATACATTTGTACGTTTTTTCATTGTGAGTGTATCATTAATACGTGTAACAAACATTGTAGTCATGCGCGCTGTAGATAATAGACATGCGAAACACTGGTTGACCTTAGATTCTATAGAATAGGTCAAGGATAATGCAGTGTGCAAAATCCGCATATCTACACGTTTGTAAAAAAAAGCATGAGAAGTGAAAGTTGCAAATACCAGAGGGCAAAAACAGAGAAAGAGAAAATGGGAGAGACAGAGATAGATAGATAGATAGATACATAAACAGATAGAGAGAGAGAGAGAGAGAGAGAGAGAGAGAGAGAGAGAGAGAGAGAGAGAGAGAGAGAGAGAGAGAGAGAGAGAGAGAAAGAGAAAGAGAGAGAGAGAGAGAGAGACGCCTGCGCGATACAATCCATGGTTTATGCAATTAAAGTCAATGAATGTTTTCATCCGCTTTTCAATTGCGAATCTACCTATGACCGACAAAAGAAATCGCATATTTCGTAATATAAAAAAATGTTCCGTGTCCGATATGAGAAATCGTATTTCATCAAGTGTCGTAACTAAATGTAGACGAAGTCATTTCTCTTAACTTCGTCGTGCAATGTTTTCCATTTAATATTAAATTTTAATTGATATTAATGCGCGCAGAACGGTGGCCCATTTTCAAACGTATTAGCAGTTAAATTAGTAATCATCAGTCGGGTTCGGGAACAAGGTCGGAGCCGTGCTCCAGCTTTCGACGCATGACACATGGCGCAAGGCGACGTCAAATGACGCAACGAGTCCATGCGGACATGGCTTGATTATCGAGAGGAAAAGCAGCGCGTTTGACACGAAACATAATATAGGTCAAGGTCGAGTCGAGTAAAATTCGTTTTTGTTCGTCGCTTGAAGAAAAGGAAGAGAAATAAACGTAATAAAGAGACGCGAAATTATGTGTCCCAACTTAACGGCAGCGGAATCATTCGGGACAACGCGCGCACTTGGCGAATTTGCAAATCTCATATATTTGCAAAATATATAATATAAATCCCGCTGCTTAGGAAACCAGAAAAGTTTGGCAAATAGTTTTGCCGAGACAAAAACGTGATGTCAAGGCGGAATTATCGTCATATCTGCATGTCTTTCCTAGCCTTTAGTTCATTCGTTTCATAATACAGCCATATCAAATTAATTTACTGCCAACTAACGTGATATTTTTTGTTAAAACATATTAATCTAAATTTTTGTAATGTGAAACTAAACAAGATCGTTGCTTGTTTGAGCTCGTTAGTATCTTGGAATTTTATTTGAAGTTTATATCCACATAGATGTTTCGATACCTCATAAATTTTGTCGCTAATTTACAATCTATTGAATTTTATAGTGAAATGGAATTACTCGAAATAATCATAATTAATTTCACTAGCTTTTTATAGTCAAAATCAATAATATATAACTACTTATTTTAACTGCAAATATTTTATATTTACTGTTTAAATTGAATGTGCATGTCGTCATCTTTCTTGAACTTCGTCAAGTCTCGTAAGATTATCCTTTCAATCTTTCATGGAATTTCATATTTCTGACGTGATTCGTATTATTCAAGAAAACTATGATAGTATTGTAATTTACAGCGATCATTACGTTAAAAGAATTAAGGGAAGATTCTCGTGTAACAGACCGAAAAAATCGATTTTTTTACATAAAGTAATAGTAACACACTTGAAAAATATGTCTCAGAAGTTATAAATCGAAATTTGAAATATCAGGTGTAGTAAAAAGAAATCCATTATTTTTCTAATAGATGGCTTTAATTATCTGTATCTCGCGTTGTATAAGTCCGATCGGGTTCCACTGGATGGCGTTAGAAAGATGAGATTTCGTACTAAAAAAACTTTTCTGACAGTTTTGTGATTAGTTGACTCAGTTTTGTTTGAGCGCGCGTCAAAGATGGACACTAGCAAAGAGAAAATACGCTATAGTTTACAGTTTTTCTTCAATAAAGGCGAAAACGCAAGCTAGGCGGCTGAAAATGTGAATAGTGTTTATGGTCCTGATACTGTAACAGCCAATCACGCGCAATTTTGGTTTCGTCGATTCCGTTCCGGTAATTTCGATGTCAAAGATGCACCACGCACTGGAAGGCCAATTGTCGAAAATATCGATAAAATCATGGACATTGTCGAATCCGACCGTCATGTAAGCACTGTTTCGATTGCCCAAGAGCTAAAGATTGCACAAAAAACCGTTTGGAACCATTTGAATAAGGCTGGATACAAAAAGAAGCTCGATGTATGGGTGCCACACGAGTTAACGCAAAAAAACCTCATGGACCGAATTTCCATCTGCGAATCGCTGCTGAATCGCAACAAAATCTACCCATTTCTGAAGCGGTTGGTCACTGGTGATGAAAAGTGGATCACTTACGACAACGTCAAGCGAAAACGATCGTGGTCGAATCGCGGTGAGCCGGCGGAAACGGTGGCCAAGCCAGGATTGACGGCCAGGAAGGTTTTGCTGTGTGTTTGGTGGGATTGGCAGGGAATTATCTACTATAAGCTGCTCCCCTACGGCAAAACTCTTAACTCGGAACTGTACTGTCAACAATTGGACCGTCTGAAGGAAGCAATCGCCCAGAAGCGGCTAGCTTTGGCCAATAGAAGAGGAATTGTGTTCCATCAGGACAACGTCAGGCCACACACATCGATAGTGACTCGCCAGAAGCTCCGGGAGCTTGGTTGGGAGGTTTTTATGCATCCACCTTATAGTCCGGACCTGGCACCAAGTGATTACCATCTGTGCCTGTCCATGGCGAACAATTTTGCTGGTGAAAAATTCGCTTCAAGAGAGGCTTGTGAAAATCGACTGTCTCAATTTTTTGCCAATAGGGACGAGGGCTTCTATGAGAGAGGCATAATGAAATTACCTTCAAAATGGCAACAAGTTATCGAACAAAACGGCGCATATTTGACCTAAATCGGATCATTCTAACTATGGTAATTAAAGCCTTCAATTTCATGCAAAAATAATGGATTTCTTTTTACTACACCTAATATTAAAAGGACTATGGCAGATTTTATAGCTGCATGTCATGCAGGCAGCACGCGGTATTTAATCCATCCCTTCATTTAATCCGCTATATAAATAGTCTTCGGGCATGAGTCTTTTAGATTATGGTTTTAGAATATGGTTTTTAGATGGCTTTTATAATAGAATATGGTTATATATTTTAACTTGCCAAAAACTGTTTCCTTGCATGAAAAAGAATGTTGAGGAAAAATCGTTAATATGTTGGTACAAAAAATGTAACATTTTAATATCTTACAAAAATATAATGAAATCAAAATATTGCGCCAATTAATAATGCAAAAGTATGTTGTATAAAACATAACAAACGATATAGCAAAAACAAAACTAATATAGAATAAAAAGCTTCCTAGAATTAAAACATTCGCGTTTTATAATCAAGAATAAAGAAATTATTATATTATACAAAGAATTTATTCTTAAAAAGTCATATTTATTGACATTGCAAAAAGTATCTATTGCCTAAAACTTAAAAAATGTAAAAAATAAAATCAAGAATAAAAAATAATTAAAAAAAATTGATAAATAATCAAATAATAAATAATAAAAATGAAACAAATAGAATAATAAACATAATAAACATAATAAAAAAATTAAAACTAAAATTAAAATTTAGATAAAAACACTTAGCGTGCTCAGGATGCATCAGAACAAAAGTTTTAATAAATTGTATATTTCAATCTTCCAGTAATTGTTAAAACGTTTTATACTTTTACAGTAGCAGTTAATGTTTCTAAAAGTTAATATATTTCATTATAATATATAGGCATATAATTATTAATATAATTTATTATAACATATTATAATATTATTATAATATATTATGATATTATAATATGAACATTATAATATATAGGCATATAATTATTAAAAATTAAATATTTATATATACGAAGGGCACGCTAAATGTTTTTGTTTAAATCTTAATTTTAGTTTTCATTTTTTTATTATGTTTATCATTCTGTTTATTTAATTTTTTTATTTATTATTTGATTTATCAATTTTTTAAATTACTTTTTAGTTTTTGTTTTATTTTTTACATTTTTTAAGATTTAGTCAATAGATACTTTTTATAATGTCAATAAATATGACTTTTAAAAATAAATTCTTTGTATAATACTAGGTGCGCAACTAAGTTTCCGGGTTTCACACATGGATGACGCTAACGACACATGTAGTCGATATACATGTCTAAAATTGTGTTTTTTTATAGCTTGGACATCTGTTAACAATAACCAGTCGTAATACTAACACATATCGCAACGCAAAAATATTTTTTCTAAGAACGATGTCGAGTTTTGTGCTAAATAAACAGCATTTGCGAGAAGCTTTGCTTTTCTGCTTTAACTTGAAAAAAAAATGCAGCTGAAGCACGTCGTTTGCTTGAGGAGGCCTACGGCGAACATGCACCATCGAAAACTACCTGTGAAGATTGGTTTAAACGCTTCAGAAGTGGCGATTTCGACACTGAGGACAAGGAGCGCTCCGGAAGATCAAAAACAATTGAGGACGCCGATCTGCAAGCGTTATTGGATGAAGATGATACGCAAACATATGATCAACTTGCGGAGGCATTAAACATGACTCGCCAAGATATTTCCAAACATTTACATGCTATGGGAAAAATTCAAAAAGAAGGAAAATGGGTGCCGCATGAGTTGACTGAGAGACAGATGGAAAATCGAAGAGCCACTTCCGAAATTTTGCTTTTGCGGCATGAAAGAAAGAGTTTCCTGCATCGAATTGTTACTGGCGATGAGAAGTGGATATAATTCGAGAATCCCAAACGCAAAAAATCGTGGCTTTCACCTGGTGAAGCATCAACATCGACGGCACGGCCAAATCGCTTCGGAAAGAAGACAATGCTCTGCGTTTGGTGAGACCAGAAAGGAATCGTGTACTATGAGCTGCTGAAACCGGGCGAAACTGTCAATGGGCATCGCTAGCGACAACAACTGATCAATTTGAACCATGCATTGCTCGAAATCGGCCAAAATGGGACACGAGACACGAACGAGTAATATTGCAGCACGACAACGCTCCGTGCCATCGCACTTCCATCGTCCAGGACACCATCAAGACGCTGAAATGGGATCTGCTACCGCACCCGCCGTATTTGTCAGACCTGGCCCCTTCCGATTGTCACTTGTTCCGATCGATGGCGAATGGCTTGGCTGAGCAACACTTGGCCAATTTCGAAGAAGTGCAAAATTGGTTGGATGAATGATTTCGGTCCAAAGACGCGTCGTTTTATCGTCGCGGTATTCATGTATTGCCAGAGAGATGGCAAAAATGTGTAGTTAGCGAGGGACGATACTTTGAATAAACCATTTTTTGTATTTCTCTTGAAATTTTCTATTTTTTTTGGTTAAAAAAATCCGGAAACTTAATTGCGCACCTAGTATAATAATTTCTTTATTCTTGGTTATAAAACGCGAATGTTTTAATTCTAGAAATCTTTCTTTCTATATTATTAGGTGTACAACTTTGCTTCCGCCGTTTTCCTATAGATGGCTTTAGCGGTAAGTAGTGATCGAAATAAATAGATCATAGACGTCATGCAATAAACTTGGGCATCTGTCAACATAACCCCATAGAAACATTAGTCGATTTGTGTTTGCATGATAAAGTTATTCTCGATTGAAAATATCAGTTTATGAGCCAAATTCTCGTCATTTGCGGGAGGTTTTAATTTTCTGCTTCAATATGAAGAAATCTGCGGCTGAGGCTCATCGAATACTCTCAAATACGTATGGTGAGGCCGTTATTAGTGAAAGAACGTGTCGTGAGTGATTTCAACGCTTCAAGAACGGTGATTTTCACGTCGAAGACCGCTATGCCGGTCTTCAATACCGGCAAAGGCACAAAAATGTACATAATTTTACTATACCTATTCATACCGCGGTGAGTGTAGTGATTAACGTTTTATACAAAAAAGCACTTCAAGAAGAAAAAGAAGAATACGCTAAAAATAAAAGATCTCTGTCGAATTTAAATGTCGAATTTAAATGTAGCTTGTAATAAAATAGAATGAAATCCCTTTCTATTAATATAGCTATTTGGGTTTTTAATTAGCGCACTAATGGGAATATGGCACCCATCTAAAGGATTTTTCAATAAGGGCGGGTCAATGTTGCAATGGAATAAAACAAGCTATGTGTGAGGTATTAACGGAATTCTTTTTTTATTTGAAAGGCCCATATATGCCATTATGTGTGGAATATAACATCGTTCAAATGTCCGCCGCGGCTTCTCACGGTGGCACGGATCCGAGTGGTCCAATTTTCAATGATTCTGCCGATCTGGCTGAATTTGAGCGATGGCCTGGGTTATGTTGACTTTAAGGGCATCGGTCGATTGCGGCTTATTGGCATAGACCTGCGACTTCAGAAAACCCCACAAGAAAAAGTCTAGCGGGGTCAAATCGCACGATCTTGGTGGCCAAATCACGTCACCTCTGCGAGAGATAACCATACCCTCAAATCGTTCATGCAGAATGTCCATCGTGGCGTCCGCTGTGTGGCACGTAGCGCTGTCCTGCTGAAACCACATGTCGTCCACGTCCATATCGTTCAATTTGGGCCAAAAGAAATTGGTTATCATCGTTCTGTAGCGCTCGCCATTGACGGTGATAGCCTCACCAACATCGTTTCCGAAAAAGTATGGACCAATGACGCCGCCGGCCCAAAATCCGCACCAAACAGTAACTTTTTGTGGATGCATTGCTACCTGTTGAACCTCGTGTGGGTTGGCGTCGTGCCATATACGGCAATTATGCTTGTTAATATAGCCATTCAAAAATGCGTCTCGTCGCTAAAGATGATTTTTCGGCCAAAATTGGGGTCCTCTTCCAAATGCTCCGAAGCCCAGTCAGCAAACAAACGGCGTTGTCTATGGTCATTAACTTTGAGCTCCTGAGCCAGTTGGATCTTGTACGGGTGCAGGCCCAAGTCCTGACGCAAAATTCGCCAAGTTGAAGTCTGCGAAAGGCCGAGTTCTTGTGCACGGCGAGGAATTGACTGCCTCGGGTTCTCCTGCACACTTTCACTTACAGCGGCGATGTTCTCGGCCGATTTGGCGTTCCTTTGACGTACGGGTGTTGGCTGATCGTTTACCGAACCGGTCGTCTCGAATTTGGCCACCAAACGTTGGAGAGTCGACTTTGAAGGGCCACCGCGTCTGCCGTAAAATGGGCACAACACGCGCAACGTTTGCACTAACGAACACTCATTTTGATAATAAAGTTTTATCATTTGGACGTGCTGCTCAATCATGTAACTTGTCATGGTGATTTGGCATCAGTGACTGAATAAACAGTGACTAATAAACAACAGGTTAGACAGACGCCGCCAAAACAACATGGCCGCCACAGGCTGCCAACATCGACCCGTACCAATTGAAAAACCCTGTAGCAGCAAGGTAATAGACTTACAAATATAAAAGAAAATTATTATTAAGCTTGTATGCGGAAATGTATATATGCAAATATATTGAAGAATATTTCCAAAAGTACGAAAAGTATAAAAATGCCTCACAAATAATTCCAGTTCTGTAGGAAAATAGAAATAGGTTAAAAGATGTTTGCAGGATCTAAAGAGAAGTTTAAAATAAAATACGGCAATTATATTGGCGACGGAAAATATACAAGGTAATTTTAAATCTTAATTAAAGTAGGTTTAAATCTTTTGTACCTTTTTGTATAATATGATTTATTTATAGTGTAATCTTATAAAAACTAAAACGAAACTTTTTTTATCCTGTTTCAGACGAATACAACAAGCGCTATATTGCACGTTGATAGGCGACTCCGACGTCAAGATCGCGACAAAATATCTATAATTCCTAATATAATAATTAATTTGCAACAAAAACTTCTACTTTTCTAAATATTTAATAAAATACTCTAAAAGTTTCGAAAAAATCTATTGAATTGCTTTTTCAAAAAAAGATTTCCAAAAAACATCTTGTTTTTAACGAGTTACATGAGGCTCGTTCCTTAAGTCGTTCTTTTACGTATTAGGGATATGCAAAAGTTTCCATCATTTCTAAGGCAAAATTTTTTATTAATATTATTATCAATGATATAGTATTTTTAATCAAAATATTTTCCGGCATTATCTGCTACTTTTTGCCATCTTTCAGGCAAAAGATGAATACCTCGCTTTGTTCTTAGAATGAATGAAGTTATCGATGAATTGTTGTACTTCCTCAATATTCGAAATCGTGTACCAAAGAAACTATGCTGCATAGAATGAAATAAGTGAAAATCCGATGAAACGATATCTAGAGAATATGCCGTGTGTGGTAGAACTTGCCATAGTAATTCCATCAAGGAGCACACCGTGCCTATATTACGTGAAACTGCAAGTTCAAACGAGCTGAGATATTCATACCTCAGCAATGGCTGAACCGATCGAGGTTTTTTAAGTCCCAGCCGATTCGGCCTTAAAAAATAGGAAGAAAAGTGTTCTTGTGCTTTTTGTGTACGTTGTTTCTAAGTGAAGGTATTTTAAGATAAAGTTCGAATCACAGAAAATTTCGATTTAGTAAGAAAGAAACATCGGACGCACAGGAGTGGGGATATGCGTGTATCTTGCTTTTCTGACACCAGAGGCGCTACGAGAGCGCTGAAGAAGCAGACAGTAGCGAATATGAGCGAGTAAGTGAGAAATATGCTAGAATACAGTATAGGAGGAAATGTGCGAGAGAGAGAGGGAGAGGGGGGAGGGGGAGGGAGGAGAAGGAGAGGGAGCGGAAGAGGGAGATAATTAAGTGAGAGAGAGAGAGGGGGGTAAAAAAGAGAGGGGGGGAGGAAGACAGAAGGAAGAAGGGAGGGAATGTCTAAAGATAATAAGGTGAGAATATTGTTAAGCACGGTATGTTGTGCCGCATTTGATGGCCGGTCAGCTGATGCTGAGCAGATGATATGATGGGCCATCGAAAAATCAACTTATTAATAGTATCTAATATTTAAAAAAAATATCTTTTTAAAGGTTATTATTATTCAAGAAAAACCTAACGACAAAAAATGTACGTAACATAAGTTTTTACATGTAACATTTATAAAACTTACCTTTTTAAACAAAAAGGTAAAAAAAAAGGCGCCAAGTACAAGCGCAACACGTATTGTGTTATTTTTAGAAATTTCAAATTCAAATTATTTTTTTTAGGTATATACAGGATGTAGCAAAACTCTGGAAACACTCAAATATCTCTTAAAAAATGAATTTTAGAGAAAAACGTTTCAAACAAAAGGAGTAAGATTTATAAAGACGCATTCAACGGTAATATCCGCTTGATCTTGGGTGCCGTTGCCAAGGTCAGATCAAGGTCAACTTGATATTTGTAAATGGAATCCCCACTTTCAATTACATATTCTTGTAGCTTACCTCGAGAGTTTTTCAAAACACTATAACAAAGTTTTTTTTCGTTAAATACTTTCCGAGTTATGAGACACGAATGTTGCAGTTACCGCCGACATTAGCATTACCCAAGATATACCGCGTAGAGGTTGCACGATCAGATTTACATCTCGTGTGTGCGTGCGTGTGTGCGTGTGTGTGTGCATGCGTGTGTGCATGCGTGTGTGCGTGCGTGTGTAAAAAAGTGAGTGAGTGAGCAATTGAATGAGTATGCGTCTACAAATATAAATGTTCGAATTGTTGATCTTCTTCAATTTGACACTGAAGCAGTCGATCATGAAAGCTCCCACTAACATTTTCCAATGTTTCGGAGGTAACTAATGCCACTTCAGTAGTAATTCGGTGTCGCAAATCATCCAAATTTTGAGGTTTTGTTTTGTTAACGCGATCTTTTAAATATCGAGACGATATTGTTTCTGCTATTCGCAATATTTTCAGTTTAAATTTTGATACAGTTTGGTTTCAGCAGTATGGTGCTCCTCCACATTTTGCATTGCAGGTACAACAGTTTTTAAACGACATTTTTCCTAAAAGATGGTTAGGAAGGAAGGGACCAATCGAGTGGCCACACCGATCACCTGATATGAATCCCTTGGATTTTTTCTTTTGGGGTTATTTAAAAGATCGCATTTACACACAAAATTTTAAAATTTGGATGATTTGCGACATCGAATTACCACTGAAGTGGCATTAATTACCTCCGAAACATTGGAAAATGATAGTAGGAGCTTTCATGATCGACTGCAGTGTCAAATTGAAGAATGTCAACAATTCGAACATTTATATTTGTAGACGCATACCCATTCAATTGCTCACTTACTCACTTTTTTACGCACGCATACACACACGCACGCACACATGAGATATAAATCCGACCGTGCAACCTCCACGCGGTACATCTTGGGTAATGTTAATGTCAGCGGTACTACAAACTCCGTGCCTCATAACTCGGAAAGTATTTAACGAAATGAAACTTTGTTATAGTGTTTTGGAAAGCTCTCGAGGTAAGCTACAAGAATATGTAATAAAACGTGAGGAATTCCATTTACAAATATCAGGTTGACCTTAACCTGATTTTGGCAACGCCACTCAAGGTCAAGCGGATATTACCGTTGAATGCGCCTTTGTAAACCTTACAATTTTTGTCTGAAACATTTTTTTCTAAAATTCATTTTTTAAGAGATATTGGAGTGTTTCCAGACTTTTGCCAAACCCTATATGTGTATATAACATAAGTTTTAATAAGTAAAACTTATATAAAACTTACCTTTTTAAACAAAAGGATAAAAACAGGCGCCAAGTACAAGTGCAACACGTATTGCGTTATTTTTCGAAATTTCAAATTCAAATTATTTTTTTAAAGTATGATATATATGGTATGTGTACATAATATAAGTTTTTACAAGTAAAAATTATATCGTGTTATAAAAATTTAATACGTTTATTAATAGTGTCCAATATTTAAAAAAGATATCTTTTTAAACGTTATTTTAAAGGTTAAAGGTTATTATTATTTAAGAAAAACCTATCTATAAAAAATGTTTATAACATAAATTTTTACAAGTAAAATTTATCATTATTTATTAGAACATTGAGTTATGTGGTTATTTTACATGTTATTATAACAAATTAATTATTATAACAATGCAATAAAAAAATATTTAATACAAAATATCTTGGCGCGGCTGTACCAAAAACTATATCGGACTAAAACTTGTTTAATACATACATGACAGCATTTTTATTATAATAAAATGTACTTGTAAATTCTCTCTATACATATACGGTGCAATGTTTTATTTAAGTTTATATAGAGTAATTATTCATTTGTCGGTGAAACATTTCTCTAATATTAAAATGTCTGAAACTCATAAAATAGTAAACTATAAACCATTTCTTTACAAACACATCTAATGTAAAATACTCTTAAAATAGGTATGTCAAAATAATATTCAGATATATTGAACATTAATAATATATTCGTTGAAATTAACTTGAATCTATCAACATATATTATATTTATAACGCGGTATTGAATAGTTTTATTTGAACATGAAATTCCATATGAGTGTAAAATATATAATAGCTTGCATACATCGCAATCGTTCGTTTTTGGTTATAATAAATTATAAACCTTCACTTTAGAGTATACATATCGAATGTACATATATTCTATATTCTATATATATATTCTACATATTTTGATATTTTTTTATTCAAAGATGTTATTGTTAATATAATTGACGAAGTGTCAATAATATCTAATTTGACTTTTATATACATACATCTTCGATATAGTTTCTGGTGCAGCCGCGTCAAGATTTTTGTATTAAATATTTTTATTGCATTGTTATGATAATTAATGTGTTATAATAACAAGTAAAATAATCATATAACTCAATGTCCTAATAAATAATGATAAATTTTACTTGTAAAACTTTATGTTATGGACATTTTCTGTAGTTAGGTTTTTCTTGAATAATAATAAGAGTCCAATATTTAAAAAAGATATCTTTAAAAAGATATCTTTTTTAAATATTGGACACTATCAATAAATATGTAAAATTTTTATAATACGATATAATTTTTACTTGTATTAAAAACTTATGTACATATATATCTTAAAAGAAAAATAATTTGATAAGTTTACTTGTAAAAACTTATGTTATGTACATAATATATATCTTAAAAACAGGAAATAATTTGAATTTGAGATTTCTAAAAATATTAAATATACGTACAATAATCGTATATATGGTACAGGGTGTTTGATAGCTGATCATGCAGACGAAAGTTGGAGATAGATTGGGTGTACCATGACCGCAGTAAGCACGTAGACATTTGATACAGGCGGAGTCATTGAGTGGCGACAGGCGAGCGCGCGCGGCGAGAGGCAACGTAAACGACAAGAGACGAGCGCGCACGACGAGGAGCGAGTGAGCGCGAACGACGAGGAGCGAGCGAGCGCAAGCGACAAGAGGCGAGCGAGCACGACGAAGAGCGAGCGAGAGCGAACGACGAGGAGCGAGCGAGCTATAAGGAAAAAGCTATAAAGAAAAAGCTCACTCGCTCCTCGTCGCGCGCGATCGCCTCTTGTTGCTTACGTTGCCCCTCGCCGCGCGCGCTTGCCAATCGACACTCACTGACTCCGCCTGTATCACCTCTGTGAAGTTGGCCCCACCTTTTCAAAATTTGAAAAAAAAGAGCAGAGTTCTGATTGCCCCCCAAAGAGTTCTAGAGTTCTCTATTAATAAAAAAAGAGTTCCGTTGATTAAAGTGCTCGAAACACGAAATAAAGTTATGGGGGGGCCAACTTCACAATTGCGTAAACTTCAAAAGGTCATAACTTTTTTATCTTAAATTTTAGCGCTTTGATGCTTCAAGAAAATCGATGGAACTCATCGAAGGGCTACCATCGAAGAACTCTCAAGAAATTGAACGATTTCCGAAAAAAATTTTTCTCTTAGAAAATTCGGCTCCTGCGATACTTTGATGAGCTAGAACTTTTTCATTTCTGCTTGAATCGATTTGAGTCATAAGGAAAACCGATAGAACTCTTCGGGGGCTACCAGAACTTTCAAGAAATTGACCGATTTCCGAAAAAAATTTTTCTCCTAGTTGGACCAAGAAAATTCTGCATCTGTGATACTTTGATGAGCTAGAACTTTTTCATTTCTGCTCGAATCGATTCGAGCAGAAATGAAAAAGTTCTAGCTCATCAAAGTATCACAGATGCAGAATTTTCTTGGTCCAACTAGGAGAAAAATTTTTTTCGGAAATCGGTCAATTTCTTGAAAGTTCTGGTAGCCCCCGAAGAGTTCTATCGGTTTTCCTTATGACTCAAATCGATTCAAGCAGAAATGAAAAAGTTCTAGCTCATCAAAGTATCGCAGATGCCGAATTTTCTAAGAGAAAAATTTTTTTCGGAAATCGTCCAATTTCTTGAGAGTTCTGGTAGCTCCCCGAAGAGTTCCATCGATTTTATTTAAGCATCAAAGCGCTAAAGTTTAAGGTAAAAAGTTATGACCTTTTGAAGTTTACGCAATTGTGAAGTTGGCGCCCCCATAACTTTATTTCGTGTTTTGACCACTTTAATCAACGGAACTCTTTTTTTTATTAATAGAGAACTCTAGAACTCTTTGGGGGGCAATCAGAACTCTGCTCTTTTTTTTCAAATTTTGAAAAGGTGGGGCCAACTTCACAGAGGTGCCTGTATCAAATGTCTACGTGCTTACTGCGGCCGCCCTCCGCTTTCTACGCGCTCGTTGGCTCACATATTTTAATTAATAACTCGGAAACTATTGGCAATTTGACATTATGGTACATGACTTTTCTTCTCGGCTACACCCAATCTATCTCCAACTTTCGTCTGCATGATTAGCTATCAAACACCCTGTATACCTTAAAAAATAATTTGAACTGGAAATTTCTAAAAATAACACAATACGTTGTTGCGCTTGTACTTTTCTTACCTTTTTGTTTAAAAAGGTAAGTTTTATAAATCTTACATGTAAAAACTTATGTTATTAAACTTTCTCGAGTCGTCAATGCAACATGGGGGCTGGCATTGTCGTGTAGAAGAATCATTTTATTTTGCTCGCAAAATATCGCTCTTTCTCGATCAATTGCTCATTCAAATGCCTCAATTGTCGACTGTATAATTCCGCGGTGATAATCTGAGATGGTGTTAACAACTTATAATAGCATTTCCTTGCATGTCCCATCAGATAGACAGAATGACTAAGAATATTTCATTTTGGCTGTGACCTGGAAAGTTCTCCGGAATTTACGATTTTTTGCGATTGAGAATGGGTCATAATAAATCTATTTTTCGTCTCCGGTCACAATTCGATACAAAAAAAACTTGTGTTCATACCTATTGAATATTACCTATTCATACCTATTGAATACAAGTGAAAGGCAAATGATGACTCAGCTGCGTAATAGCGTTCTCGGATAATCCACGAGGAACCTTTCTTCATTTCAAAATTTTCCCCATTTTATGCAAGCGTCAAATTATAGTACTTTGATTAACATATAATCTTTTCGTAAGTTTTACACTCGATTGAGTCGAATCTTCTTGCAATAACGCTTCCAAGTTATCCGACTTCATCTCTTGTGATCGTCCGGCTCCTTGTCTTTCAAATTAAAATCACTACTTTTAATGCGCCAAAACCACTCACAACATGAATAATTAGTTATTGTTTTGCGCAGCTATTGCTTTGCGCTAATGAAATATGAAAAAACATACAATGATTATATGTCTTATTGACTTCCATCTTCATACGAATTAAAAATGTTTCAATGAATATGACTTATTATACATCAGTTTCTATGTAGATTGACCAATACTAATATAATCTAATAAAAATACGTCGCAATTTCCATATAAATAATTCACAATACTATCTATATGTGAACGATGGAAACTTTTGCATACCCCTAATAACATAATTTAAATAAAAGGAAAGCTGATATATAATTTTTTTTTCCCACCTTGCGTTTCTTCGTAAGACTCGAGACATGTTGGCTAGCTATTTTTAAATATTTGAGTGAGAACGGAAAAGAATGGAAGAAAAGAAAAAATTTTACTTGCATACTTCACCTCATTTCACCTCATTCATTAAATTTTATTATACAGGGTCATCAAAAAGTGTCGGACCACCATAATATCTTCAGTTAGAATGCATTTTGGAGAAAATGTCCAATGGCACAGTTATATGGTTTCAAGCGGGGAGTAAGATGATGACCTTGACATTGACCTTGACCATGTCTTTCAAGGTAATTTTAAGGTCAACCTTATTTTTTTTAATGGAACTCCCAACATTTTATTACATATTCTTATAGCTTATCTCGAGAGCTTTCCCAAACACTATAATGAAATATTTCTTCATTAAGTACTTTTTGAGTTATAAAGGTTTTAAGTTAACAATTTGTTAAGTGGTGTGTGATTCCGGCCAGTTAAGGCAAGAGTGGTGTGTGATTCCGACCAGTTAAGGCAAGAGTGGTGTGTGATTCCGACCTGTTAAGGTAAGAGTGGTGTGTGATTCCGACCAGTTAAGGCAAGAGTGATGTGTGATTCCGGCCAGTTAAGGCAAGAGTGGTGTGTGATTCTGACCAGTTAAGGCGAATTTCATTCCAATTGGTCAGCTTGGGCAAAATATTCAATTGTACCAAACAATTCACAACAAATGTTCAAATTGTTGCCCTTCAACAGCCTGGCAGTGTGCCAATCTGTTATAAACAGCTGAAACCGCATTCCGGAACGTTCCCGGCGGTATTAGTTCTATCTCTCGAGTTATTCTCCTTTTTAAATCATCTAAATCTTGAAGCTTGGTGACATAAACTTTACTTTTCAAGTAATCCCACAAAAAAAAATCAAGTAAGGTCAAGTCCGGAGACCGGGATGGCCACTCAATATGACCCCTTCGCCCTATCCACCTGTCCTGAAAGACCTCATTCAAATATTGACGGACAATGACATCATAATGAGGTGGAGCTCCATCCTGTTGGAAATAAATTTCATCCATATTTCCACCAGCTATGTCTCGAATAGCTGGAACAATTTGTTCGCGAAGCAGGACTGTGTATACTTGTGCTGCCAAATTGCCTCCAGTGAAGAAAGGGCCAACTAGTCTACTATTAAGAATACCAGCCCATACGTTAACTTTTTGTGGATATTGGGTATGATTGTTGGATATTGGGTATGATTGTCTCTTTTCCACTGAGGATTAACGTCACTCCAGTATCTACAATTGTGTCTATTTACATTTCCAGTCAGTTCAAATGTTGCCTCATCAGAGAAAACAATATTATTAAGTAATAGAGGATCGTCGACAATCATCTCCATCATAAGATCACAAAATTCGATGCGTCTATCAAAATCGTCTTCGGACAACTCTTGGACCAAAAGGAGTTTGTATGGATGCCATTTATTCAATTTCAGAATTTTACTGACAGATGCATGATCGATTTCGTGTTCTTGTGCAACGCGATTGATGGAAATGTGGGGACTTTCAACGAAAGACTATAAAACATCTAATGCCTTATCATTATTTGTTGCTGTTTTACGTCTACCAGATCTTGGGTGGCTTTTAACGCTACCAATGTCTTCGAAACGTTGAATAATACGGATTACAGTACTTTTAGATTACAGTACTCTTTGTAGATTATAGTACTTTAGATTATAGTACTCTTTGTTGATCTCCCCATCCTTGCATCATTAACAGTGGTATTCGATCTCTTTCAGAAAGCTCCGTTATTCTTAATTAGAGCAAAGAAGAATTAATCAAGTAAGTGATAGGAAATTGATCTAAATAATTAAGTAGAGAAAAATACTAATTATTAAGTGTTGGTCCAACTATCGATTTGTTTATTTCAACCAGCACTAGCAAAAAACTCGTTGAGCAACTGAAAATCTAATTGATCAATTAATAATATTTACGAAAATATTCTGGGCTATTGGAAACAAAATGAAGATGTTTGGGACAATCAATTGAAGCTCAATGGCTTCTTTTGTTACAGAAACAATTTTTGGGGCTGTTCGTTTTCGTCCACGAGTGACTGCTGCTCGCTAAGAAGAAGACAGTACTGCATCAAAGATTCAAATCAGTGATCCGCATTGTTTACTCAAGAGCTTGTATTACTATTGGTGCCTGCGAGAGTGAGACAATAAAGATCGGCCCCGCCAACGCTTTCGAGCAGATTCCCGCTAACGCCTTCGGACATCACGCATTCGAGAAGCTTCTCGCGATCACCTTCGGGCAGTTTTCCGCCATAGCCTACTAGCATAACCGCTTGAAGCCGTACAACTTTGCTATTAGACATTTTTCCAAAATGCATTCTTACTGAAAATATTAGGGGGAGCTGATACTTTTCGATTAATGTATTTTCTTTAAACCAATTAATTGGTCTCATTATTTCGCGCACAAAAGTATTAAGGTTATGATTACTGAAAACTAAATAATATTTTAGAAGATATTTTACATTTTGTATCAAAAAATTGTTAACTTCAAACCTTTATAACTCAAAAAGTACTTAATGAAAAAATGTTTTATTATAGTGTTTTGGAAATCTCTCGAGATAAGCTATAAGAATATGCAATAAAATGTTGGGGGTTCCATTAAAAAAAAAAGTTGACCTTGAAATGACCTTGAAGAACAAGGTCAAAGTCAAGGTCATCATATTACTCCCCACTTGAAGCCATATAACTTTGCTATTGGACATTCTCTCCAAAATGCATTCTAACTGAAGATATTAGGGGGGTCCGATACTTTTCGATGACCCTGTATGAATTATATATTATCTTTTCTTTCTATATACATGGTGTCCTAAAATTGTAATACACCAACTCCATAGGGGCATAGAGCTAAGTGAGAGGAACGAAAAAGTCTTCCATTTAGCGATATTTCACATAATTTTTTAGTAATAACCGCATAAAGTTTGGCGTTAATCACGCCTTTCGCAGTCTATAGACGCTCTACGGCGTTAAAGCACCAAGACGCCATCGCGACGGTCAGCACGAGACGTGTTAGTGCGCAGCTTCGACACACAGCCTGCCGCGGAGCGTTTATAGGCTGCGATAGGCATGACAAACGTCAAACTTTATGTGGTTATTATTAAAAAAACTATAAGAGATATCGCTAAATGGAACAGGACTTTTTCGTTCCTCTTATTTAGCTCTAAGCCTCTATGGAATTGGTGTGTTATAATTTTGGGACACCCTATATATAGTTTGAGCAAAAAGTCCCAGACTTAACAAAAGTCAGGGGGCTTGTAACAATATATTTTTGAAACCAATAGTACAGTACAGTAAAAGAATTTAGTACCACTTTTTCTTCCGACAAATAGTTAGCGAGATATCGTAAGTTAAATATTGCAGAAGTTAGTAGGTTTTTCTTAAATATCTAAAACACATATTAGGCAAATGATAAATATATATTAGACAGAAGTTGTTCAAATTCATTGATAGAAAAATATGATATAATAAATAAACCTGGGGTTTCTATTTAAAAAAATTAAGTTGACCTTGACTTAACCTTGGTAACGCCACTCAAGGTCAAACTGATAAGATCAATAAATACATCGTTTTGAGCCCTGTAACTTTTATCCAGGATATTTTTCTTAAGAACTTGATCCTTCAAAGTTATTCAGGTGTTCCGGTATTTTTCCTCACTGTATAAACAGTTTTCCACCTGTATATACACAGTGCCCGGTAATTAGCTGCCAACCCGAGGTGTGAAGGTAGATTGGGTTAAGACAAATATAAAAGTCTCGTATCGTTTCTGCGAGATTCGCAATAATTATCGAGTTATTAATTACAGAAATCTGACGAGTGAGCGCGCGTTGAGACGGACGATTGAAGAAACGTCGCAGCCTCTCGGGTTACAGCGCGGCCCAATCGACCTAGCAACTATTGGCGGCGTGCGACGAGAAGTGCAGCGAGATAAAATACCAATAGCAGCACATTATCCTTCCCCTCGCCGCGTACCGGCAATAGTTGATGGAGCAACTGGGCCGTGCTGTGGTCCGAGCGGCTGCAACGCTTCTCCAATCATCTATGTCGGTGCGCTCCCACTCTTCAGATTTCTGTCATTAATAACTCGATAATTATTGCAATTCTTGCAAAATTGTATTTTACTTTTTTTCAGCTTAACCCAATCTACCTTCATACTTCGAATTGGCAGCTAATTACCGGACACCCTATATAATTATACAGGGTATCTCATAACTAATGTTGCAGAGCTCGTGGAGACATAGAACGGGTTAAGACAAATATAAAAGTCCCATACCGTTTTGCGAGATTCACGATAATTATCGAGTTATTAATTACAGAAATGTGACGAATGAGCACGTTGAGATGGATGATTGGAGAAGCATCGCAGCCTCTCGGGTCATAGTGCGGCCCAGTCAACTGTTGGCGGCGTGCGGCGCGACGTAAATGTGGTGAGTTAAAACAACGAATAGCGGCGCGTTCCTCTTGCCGCACACCAGTAACAGTTATTGGATCAATTGGATCGTGCTGTGGCCTGAGCAGCTGCAACGTTTCTCCAATCGTCTAGTCGGCGCGTGCCCACTCCTCAGATTTCTGTTATTAATAACTCGATAATTATTGCGATTCTCGAAAAATTGTACTTTTCTTTTCAGCTTGACCCAATCTATCTTTATACTTCGGGTTGGCAGCTAATTACCGGATACTCTATATATAGTAATATGCAGTAAAATGGCAATTGGAGTTGTATAAAATTTTCTTTAATTCTTCCCAGAGAAACTCGTGGCCCTTCACAACCCAGGGAACAAAATCAATCGAAACAACGGGATACGGAGAATGCACCAATGGAACAGCAATACGGAACGACAATCATCCTATTTCCGCAATGGTTTTAGGTTTTTATGCTGTGCCGCGAGCACAAATTACGTTTAACGTATAATTCGTTTTACTTCGTTCTTAAAAGTGATATTTTTATTTATATGTAAATAATGATACAATAATACAATAATTCTGATGCTAGATTTCTCAAATGAAAATAGAAATTAATTGTATTTGGATTCTGACCATGAACAAGACAATTGTTAAGGGCACATTTGTTTAATTTAGGAAGTACTTAAAAAAAGCAAATGCCAGCTGCGAAAATTTAGTGCCACTAAAAAAATTTCAAGATAATTCTTTTCTGAAAGTACTTTGAGAATGCACATAATATATTGCTAATGCCCAGAATCTTAAATAATCATTTGCTAGCAGGGATCTACAATTGAGAGTATAATTTCTATTAATAGTAAAGACGGAGAAAGATCATATAAATATGGATACGGAAACATTTTCTTTGTAAACTTTTTATTTGTTACAAGAATTTGTAAGAATATACACATGATTGAAGATATGACATTAACGTAGAAGTTTCTCTTTTGACTAAAAAAGGCTACTGAAATAGGTTCCCTCATGCTATTATATATTATATACTTTAGTTTGATATCTCATTGATTATTAAGAATCTTTAAAAATATCTAGAATACACTAAAAATGTTTCACACAAACAACAATATAATTTCAAAGAACTCCATGATAAATTATCTGATTACTAATATAGCTATTGTTTACTTGTAACAAGAAGTAAATAATAACAGTATTTCTAATTTTAAACTCACCATATATTTCATACTTTGTCATAAACGAAATGCGATTATACTGAAATTTAAGAGTTTCCATATTTACATTTCATACTCCACATTCATATAATCTTTGTTCCATTTTTACAGCGAATAAACTATACTCTTGAATTTTATATTTTCTAAGCTTACTTTATATATGTTTTAAAAGCATGGACTAATGGATGATTATTACTATAAAAATTATAAATTTAGATGTACATATGACGAACAATCTAATAAATGATAAATTGGATATATAAAATGTCTGGTCATAGGTGTTAGATAAACGTTCCTATGCATATAGGACTCATTAAATCAAATAAGAAAATACCTTATTATTTTGTAAATATTAATATATTGAAATATTAACGAAAGAAAATTAGTAAATCAGTATGCGCATTGCAGTAAGATAAGCTCTATAGGTAATTTAAAGAGACATGTCTTAAGCTTGTTGAGTGTTTCCTAACAACGGCAGAAATTGGACCATGAAAAGTAGGGTAACAGTTCAACGTTATATGCATGATTTAAAGCCGTACACCTTTGTTGTTATTAGAAGATTAAGAATCAAATCCAAATGTCTTTTTAAATTGTTTTACATCGTGCGTATTAAATGACTAATGTTTTCTCATTAATATCTCGATAATTACAAAATGGTACAAGATTTTTCTGTTTAGTTTAAGTTCTACCTGCACACAAGCGCTTGAACACTTAAATCCAGACACGCGCGTATGTATGTGTATATTGCTGATGCTATAACATTCATGTTCTGTGCTCCTTTTTACTATAAGATTTGTTATCATTAAACTAAATATGTAAACTTTAACGTAATTATCACATATTGTTCCATTAATCTATACTTCAGATTAAATTCAGTGTGCACAATAAGATATGTATTATTAACAATATACTAAATGACCATTTAACAGTAATATTGTAGATATAGACCTCTAGCAAATTATTATTTTGTATATCTGTTCTGGGGTATCTCTACACTCGCTAAGAATAGTAAATAATGAATGTGGCAACAATCAGCAGACACCATGATGCCTAATCGAGGCCTAAACTTACTGGAGAGAAAGACACGATGAGAAAGAAAAGAGAGAGGGAGGGGGAGGAGGCTGAGAAGAAAGAAAGAAAGAGAGTGACAGAGAGGGATATCTTTAGAACAAATTTTTAACATAGCTGGTGACAATCAAAGCAAAAGTTTCGAGATTATAATCCCGAAATTATTAAGAAAATGTACTACAACGGCGATGAATATTAATTGCCTAATGGATAAACACAAGTAGCAAAAAAAGAAATTTTGGCACTTTTTATGTCTCTAACATACGAAATCCAGTACTTCTTTATTTTCTTCTCTTTTTATTTTTCGTCAAATATTTTTCTTTTGTATCTTCCACAAACTTGCGGAAAAGAATGTGCCGAGGAATCTTTCATTAACGTTTGTTAAATTATTAATCTTATTAAGATGATTTCCGGCTTGTAATTCAAATCATCATAAATCTTATCTTATCGACCGCAATATTTTTAAAATTTTCTGCGTATCAATTTTGTAATGTTTACGTTCGATGTTTATATTCGATAATGTTTATATTGGTAATCTAAACGGTATATCTCGCAATCAAAATTAGTTCGCAATCGGTTCTTAAATTTTATGAGATTTATATAAAACGAAGAAAAAAGGGAAGGAGGGAGGGAGAGAAAGAGGGGGAGAGATGGAGGGAGGGAGGAGAGGGAGGGAGAGAGAGAGAGAATCACGTGAATCTAAATAAATCTCATCTAAATATATTATCAGAGAGCAATACGCGTATACACTTAAACAGTAGATGCACTTGTGGAACAATTATATTCTATTATATTTATAAATAAGTGGACCAACTTCAATCTATTTATAATGCGACAAATATGCATAGTCTTGTATGTTTTGCATCGCCTATACAGGGTGGTTGATTATAAGTTGCCAACCCGAAAGGTGAAGGTAGATTGGGTTAAGATAAACATAAAAGTCCCATTCCATTTTGCGAGATTCGCAATAATTATCGAGTTATTAATGACAGAAATCTGAGGAATGGGAGTGTGCCGACATAGATAATGGAGAAGCGTTGCAGCTGCTTAGATCACAGAGCGGCCCAGTTGATCCAGCAACTGTTGCCGATGCGCGGCGAGGGGAAAGACAATGCTCTGCTATTCGTTGTTTTATCTCGCCAGACCTACGTCTCGCCGCACGCCGCTAACAGTTGCTTGGTCGAGTGGGCCGCACTGTGGCCTGAGTAGCTGCAACGCTTCTCCAATCATCTATGTCGGTGCGCTCCCATTCCTCAGATTTCTGTCATTAATAACTCGATAATTATTGCGAATCTCGCAAAACGGTATGGGACTTTTATGTTTATCTTAACCCAATCTGCCTTCACATTTCGGGTTGGCAACTTATAATCAACCACCCTGTATACAGAGTATCTGACTCATGTTCATGTGCACGTCCACTTATGTACAAATGAAACTCATCAAATTAGGTAAAAAATTTCTTTACCATTTTGCAAATAATACGTAATATTTTGAGTTGTTAATTAAAGAAAATTGACAAATGAGCGCGCGTGATGCGGGGACAAACTCTTTAAGCTCGTTCAAAACGAAGTTCCATCTAAAATGTTTGAATCAATAAATAAATTTTTAGCAATGACGAACACTATACAGGGTGTTTGATAGCTGATCATGCAGACGAAAGTTGGAGATAGATTGGGTGTAGCCGAGAAGAAAAGTCATGTACTATAATGTCAAATTGGCAATAGTTACCGAATTATTAATTAAAACATGTGAGCCAACGAGCGCGTAGAGAGCGGAGGGCGACCGCAGTAAGCCCGTAGACATTTGATACAGGCGGAGTCAGTGAGTGTCGATAGGCAAGCGCGCGCGGCGAGGGGCAACGTAAGCGACAAGAGGCGATCGCGCGCGACGAGGAGCGAGCGAGCTTTTTCTTTATAGCTTTTTCCTTATAGCTCGCTCGCTCCTCGTCGTTCGCGCTCGCTCGCTCTTCGTCGCGCTCGCTCGCTCCTCGTCGCGCGCGCTCGCCTCTTGTTGTTTACGTTGCCCCTCGCCGCGCGCGCTCGCCTATCGTTACTCGCTGACTCCGCCTGTATCAAATGTCTATGTGCTTACTGCGGGCGCCCTCCGCTCTCTACGCGCTCGTTGGCTCACATGTTTTAATTAATAACTCGATAACTATTGCCAATTTGACATTATGGTATATGACTTTTCTTCTCGGCTACACCCAATCTATCTTCAACTTTCCTCTGCATGATCAGCTATCAAACACCCTGTATAACGTAAAATAATGAAGACATATATTCAAGGTTGGGTAGTGACTAGTTAATCAGTTAAAAATTAAGTAAAAAAAATTAATAACTTTTAACTTAACTTAGTTAATTTTAAACATGTTAACTTACATGTTAACATGGTAACTTTTTATTACTTAAATTAATTATTTTTAAATATAATACATTAACGTTAACTTATTAACTCTTTTCAAGTCGCAAATTAAAATAATTCATCAATATTAAAGTTGTGTGAAAATAGTCCACAATAATTATTAAGGAATTAATTAAACAATATTAATGAACATGTGTGCATGTTATGGCGGAATGATTTCTGCAAATAAAGTCTCTTTATGACTCAAATCTGTTAATGATCTGACAAAGGCAAAAAATGTATGATGGGATAAGATATTGGAGTTATGAAGTTAATACCATGTAGCGGTTGCTGTTGTTAATAGATTATCAACAAATTTGAGGCATTTTGGAAGAAACCTTGTTTACAAAATTCATCCTTCCACTTTCCGCGTATTCATTTGCTAATATTATTTAATTAATTCCTTGATAAGTATTCTAGAATTCATAAAATATTTAATTAGTTCTTTTTGATAAAAATTCGTAAAATGATACAGGATATTCTTGTTCAGTTTGATTCATTCTACTTGCATGCAGGCATATTGTCTTTCATTACTTTTAATTGTTTTTAATTGAATGTTTTCTTTTCAAACATTCTAATCTTTCTATTATAATTATTGTACTTTATAAATAACATACCCAGACAGCACCGGACATCCAATGGATGTACGTTTCACGTCCAATTTATGTCCGCATGTCCGATTTACGCCCGTGGACATAAATTGGGCGTAACAAGGATGTCCTTATTGGATATCGGACCTGTAGGACGTCCGATGTATGTCCATCGGACGTCCTATGTCCGAAGTTGTGACAAACATACGTCCTATGGACGTCTTTTGTAAAAAAATGGACATATAATGGACGTCCAATGGACATCCGTGTGCTGTCTGGGTATATTATTAAAAGAAGGAAAAATTATCTCTTTTATAAAATACTATCTTTTTATTATTTTACCTAAATTTAACATACAATTAAAAGGTTAATTATTTAAAAAAACGTATAATTTAATATGATTAACTTTCAACTTTAATAAGTTAGTTTTATTTTTTAATTCATTTTTTGACTAAAAAAGCGTTTTTTGGAATAAATTCGTTTCTAAAAAAAAACCCTCTATAAACATACTGCTTTTTCATCTAAATTTATGTTTTTGAGGCCGCTGATTACTAATCCGTTATCAGATTTGGGAAAATAAAGTATTTTTTGTTATAAACAAAATATTGAAGCTAAATTTCGAAAATTTATAGAATTGCGCTGAAAGTTGATATTCTAAGTATAGTTTTTCTACAAAGAAATAGTTTTCTATATTATATTTATTATTTTGAAGTCGGTAATTATGAATCCGTTGATAAATATTTGTTATATTAGTATTTTTTATGAAACATACAAAAATTAATATTTTTCGTATTTTTGAGGTCGCTGAGTTCGAATCTGTAAATAAATACATACAAATATACAAAACATATACAGAAATAAGACTGCCAATGTTGACAGGTCAATGTCGGAATTGTATTGTAACATAATCGTCTGAAGTCATAAAAATTGTGCGTGAAATAAGCATATATTTCCAAAAAATGCGATGCTTACTATATATGGATGATTGTTACTTAGGAATAAATATAAATATTTATTTCACTGAGAAGATTGAATTCCTAAGTCAATTCTAATAACAAATTCGTGTTTAGCACATCTAAATTTATACAGAAACATGTGTTGCTTCTTTTGCAAAGAAAAATTATAATTTGTCGGAATAATAATAAATTATTTATAACAAAATATTCGACACATTTTCGAACCATTTGCACATATACAAGGTATTTCAGACCACCCGGATTACCCGATTTTTTCGTAAACGCGACACTTTAGAGACAAATGTTTCAGACAAAAGTTCCCATATAGCACCGCAAGATTGCTGTGACATTGCAGAAATATTACATTGTGCCATTGCAATATTGCAGCAATGTTGTGCAATGTCGCTGCAACGTTACAGAAAGATTGCAGCAACGTTGAAATGTCCGCCCTCAGAGAGATTGCAGTGCAACATTACAGCAATGTTGCTGTGCAATATATTTGCAATAATGCAGCGTCATTACACATAAGCACTGAGCAAACACTAAATAACAATAACATGCCATTAATGTTATAAATTTTCACTCAACAATGTAATAGTTATATAATACACGCGTTATATTATTTTTACCCTTAGGAAAAATTATTTTAAGATGTTTAAATTAACTTAAAGTTATTTACAGTTACCTAAAATTATTTATAGTTAACTATAAATTACTTACAATTAATTATAAGTAACTTTAAGTTAATTTGAAAATATTAAGTTATTTTTCCTAAAGGTACATTGTTAAGTGAACAATTATAACATAGATGATAGATATTTCTTTCTCCATGGGGACATGGTCTAAAATACTTCGAAGTGTCGTATAGACAATCATAATTGTTCTTTTCGCGCTCCAAAGCGTTTGTAGTTTCATGAATCCTATTTAATATGTGCGTACACAATCACAACTGATGACGAAATTCGAGTTGTCGCGCATACGTATCGGTAGCTCCAACAAGAAAAATCTTATTTTCAGTATTCTCGTCTTATTTATAATAATAATTAGACAATAAAGCATTAAAATATTTTTGCAATGATTCCAACCAGAGTACATCCTGAGAACGAGCTGAGGATGTTTCTTCCCTTTTAGAACATCTCTGCGACGTCTTCAGATCTTGTACTATCTGGGATGGAAGATTGCATTTCTATTTCCGAGCAATGTTTCTGCGATATTGCAGTGTAAAATTGCAATTTCATTTCCGAGCAATGTCTCTGCAACATTGCTCGGAAATTTACAATCTTACAAGATTACTGCAATGTAACTGCAATCTTCTGTGCTATAGGTTGTAGGGTTTTAAGTGACGCATCAGATAGTGATCATTATGACCTGGAATAACGTTGTCAAGGTCATGTGAAAATCATATTCAATTTTTTAATAGAACCCCACATTTTTATTATATACTCTTGTAGTTTATCTCGAAAGCTTTGCAAAACACTATAATATTAGGTGTACAAATGAATAATCCAAATTATTTTAAGCAGTTATGAAATCAATTTTAAATTGAATAGATTTTCCCGCTCTTTTGCGATTATGCAATGTTGACATATAGCTATTAAAAAGAACATATAGTTTGGCAAAAGGCTCAACATAACCTTCGAAAGTATTCAGTTCAATACAGTCGAAAATGGCAACAGATAAGGTGCATATCCGACACTGCATTCTTTACGAATTCCAACAAGGAAAAAATGCTGCAAGAGCGTGCGAATCCATTTGTTCCTTTCTCGGCGAAGGTGTTGTATTGTACGATGTGTGCGCATTTTGGTTTAAGCGGTTTAAAAGCGGTAATTTCAGTCAAACAATACCCTGGAGGCCCTCGGAAGTATGATAATGATGATTTGGAACAACTGCTCGCTGACAATTCGGCACAAATATAAAAAGAGCTTGCAGAACAGTTGGGAGTAACGCAGCAAACGATTTCCAAACGCCTACATGAGATGGGAAAGATCCAGAAAGAAAGAAAATGGGTTCCGCATGAACTCACTGAAACCAACAAAAATCAACGAATGGCAGCATGTCTTTCTCTTCTCAATAAGCAGCGTCGGAAGTCTTTTTTGTGGAAAATTGTTACGGGCGATGAGAAATGGATACTCTATGACAATCCGAAACGCAGAAAGTTATGGGTAAATCCCGGCGAATCATCAAAATCGGTCGCAAAACCCAATCGCTTCGGAAAGAAGATTCTTCTCTGGTGGCATTTGGTGGGATATCAAGGGCGTGCTTTATTATAAGTTGTTGGAACCGGGTGAAACAGTTACTGCGGACTGCTACCAACGTTAATTAATCTGCTTGAGTCAAGAATTGGAACGCCCGTATACTGGCAAAGAAGAACGTCCAGTGAAATTGTTGCATGATAACGCCAGGCCACACATTGCTTCCAATACAAAAGACACCATAATGAGTCTTGGCTGGGACGTCTTGCAGCACCCGGCGTATTCACCAGACATTGCTCCATCCGATTATCACTTGTTCCGGTCGATACAACACGCCTTGTCCGATATGCACTTCCAATCACTGGATGAGATCCGAAAATAGCTTGACAACTTTATCGTGTCCAAAGACGTAACATTTTTCCGAGATGGAATTCATCAGCTGTCTGAAAGATGGCTTAAAGTTATAGAAAGCAACGGCGAATACTTTGATTGAACAATTTAATTTACTTTCTTTTCAAATAAACCTTGAATGTAACTGAAAAAATTGGATTATTCATTTGTATACCTAATAAAATATTTTTCCATTAGGTACTTTTCGAGTTATGAGGCCTGAAAGTTAGAATACCGCCGGCATTGGCATTACCCAAGGTGTACCGCGTGGAGGTTGCACGGATTTACACCTCTTTGTGTGTGTGTGTGCGTGTGCGTGTGCGTGTGCGTGTGCGTGTGCGTGTGCGTGTGCGTGTGCGTGTGCGTGTGCGTGTGCGTGTGCGTGTACGTGTGCGTGTGCGTGTGCGTATGCGTGCGCGTGCGCGTGGGGCTGTGTGTGTATGTGTGTCACAGCAGAGATAAGGACTCCACGGTTCGTCACTCCCGTAATATTTATCGACTCTAAACCCTCTCTGCTGTTGTGTGTGTGTGTGTATGTGTAGCTGATGTAATTAAACCTTATGTTCGAAATGTTCACCGTTTTCTTCAATACAAGCAAGTACTCTTATCTCTAAATTATTTGTTACACGAAGAATTTCATCAGCATCTAAAGAACGAATAGAGTCGCATATTCTACGAATCATATCCTCTCTTGTCGTTGGACGTTCGCGGTATACCAGATTTTTCAATCTTCTCCACAAATTATAATCGAGAACAGTGAGGTCCGGTGATCATGGTGTCAATTATGTGGACCATATTTACCTATCCATTTATCTGGAAGCATTTCGTTCAATCGTTCACGGGCAACTCTAGATGTATGAACTGGGCATCCATCTTTCTGAAAAAACATGATTAGGCTCAATTGTAAAGGAATATTTTCAAGCAAGAGCTGAAGATCATTTTCATTGAAATTGGCGTACCGAACACCGTTTAGGTTCTCTTAAAAAAAAAAACGGTTCAATGACGTGTTTTTCAATAATTCCACACCAAACATTGATTTTCCAAAAATGTTGGTGGTCAATTTCTCGGAGCCAAGAAGGATTTTCTAGTGCCCAATAACAACAGTTCCAAGTATTTACAGAGGCGTTACTTGTAGATGTGCATTCATCAGAAAATAAAATTTTGTGATGAAAGTTTCGCGGTTGTTGATGAATCCAGTTGCAAAATTCGAGTCTGTATCTAAAATCAGCATTCGTCATTGCTTGGTGAAGAGTCATTCTGTATGGATGAAGCTGGTTTTCGTGAAGAATCCGGTAGATCGTGCTGAGACTAATACAGAATCTCTTTCTCTACGTGTTAATGAATGGCAGGGATGCAATTGAGCGGATGTAAGAATCTCCGGCGTCCTTTCGTTGCTAACTTGGCGTCGAATTTGTCTACTTTTATTGTGATCAGGTTGAGTAATACTTTTATCGGTAATTCGTTTAACTAAGCGAGCAAAAACTTGGTACGAGGGAGGAGCATGATCTGAATATCGTTCTCGCCACAATCTTGCAGCTGCTCTAAATTGATTACCATGTTCACCTACAATTAACATCATATCCAACGCTTCAGCGATTGAATACGGCATAGCTGGTAAATGAGAATTTTGTTACACCTTACGTGACAGTATTTGACGTAAAAAAAGTATATGACAAGACAAGAAAATTTTAATCGAATCAGGGCCGACTTTCATTTCGAATGAATTTTTGCAGTAGTACGTAAGAAATGCGCGTGTAGAGTTCTTTTCGCCACTACTGATTAAATGTCTAAACTCAAAGAATCAAAAGAAAAAGAATGCGCGTGTGTACATATGTTAGACTAAACTGAACAGGAGTTAAATATTCGGACTTCGGATTTGTTAATGCAGCGCATAAAATTGGACATTTCCGACGAAATCTACTTTCTTTTGTTTACTATTTGTGAGAAAGACTAAAAGTTCTGGTATATCGCGAACGTCTTACGACAAGAGAGGATATTATTCGTAGAATACGCGACTCTATTCGTTCTTTAGATGCTGATGAAATTCTTCGTGCAACAAATAATTTCGAGATAAGAGTACTTGCTTGTATTGAAGCAAACGGTGAACATTTCGAACATAAAGCCTAATTACATCAGCTACACACACACACACACACACACACACACACACACACAACAGCAGAGAGGGTTTAGAGTCGATAAATACTACAGGAGTGACGACCCATGGGGTCCTTATCTCTGCTATGACACACACATACACACATACAACCACACAAAGAGGTGTAAATCCGACAGTACAACCTCCACGCCTTTGGTACACCTTGGCTAATGCCAATGCCGGCGGTATTCTAACTTTCAGGCCTCATAACTCGAAAAGTACCTAATGGAAAATACTTTATTACAGTATTTTGCATAGCTCTCGAGATAAGCTACAAGAGTATGTAATAAAAAAGGGGGAGTTCTATTGAAAAAATTGAATATGATCTTTACGTGACCTTGACAACGTTATTCCATGTCATAATAATACCACTTTCTGATGCGTCACTTAAAACCCTACAACTTTTATCTGAAACATTTGTTTCTAAAATGTGTTTATGAAAAAATCGAGTGACCCGGGTGATCTGAAACACCCTGTATACAACGTGCCTCATTTTAATGTCCCAGCCCAAATAACTTTTTTATTTTTGATTGTAAAAAACAATGTTTCAGACAAAAGTTATATGGTTTTGAGGAGGGCATAAGATGACATGAGGGCATTAGTTTGACATTGAATAATTTCTTGAAGGTCACATGAAGGTCATCTTTAATTTCTTAAATGGAACTACCTACTTTTCATTACATATTATTACGGCATTGAAATATTGATTAGACAGAAGATGGATAGCGAGCGGCGGCATAGTCAGCTGTGCTGGGTTGTTATGTTAACAACGAGAGAAAGAGAGTCGGGAGAGGACCTCTGAGTTGTAAGAACGTGGTGAGTTCAATCAAACCGTTCTTTTATAAATTGCCTTCTTGTTATATCCCCGAGCGTACGCGAAGCATAACATTTTGAGGGCTCGTCCGGGATTGAATCGCAGATCGTCCGCAAAACGCGAATTGTCCAGGATTGAATGCAAGTCGTTCGCGATCGAAACGAGAATTGTCGCAACGCGAGCCGCGAGTGAAGTGTAAAGACAAAGTGAAGAAATGAGATGACGAGTGAAGCGAAGAGCTATGCAGTCCCCAGCCGTCGGAAGCACACTTGTTTGAATGAGCCGGAGACGGCGGAAGCAGATGCAACAAGCTCCGGAGTACCGAAGGCGTCGACCCTGCAAGATGCGCTTCAAGAAATCCGAGCAATGAGGGAGGAACGTCTGTGTTTGTTGGAGGAGCGACAGGAACGAGTCAGCGACCGAGTTGAGCCGGAGGAACCTATTACAGGCCAGTCCTTTCCGATAACATTTAAAATGTTTTAATTATAAGAGATGTTCTTTGCAGATACTTTGCTTGTATTTATTTTGTTTGTTGATAGTTTCTCCAACTTTTGTTGATTCTTTGGATTCTGGAGATTGAAGGATGATCTTTTGAAAAGGACCGAACATCTTTGTCCAAGAAGACTGCCTTCCCCACGGTTTTTGACCGTGGGTTTTCCGCATTGGGCGAATGCTGAGGCAGGGACTTGAGGTGTTTTTTTAAAGAACAATGGGTCCACGGTAGTTACCCTCCCCCTTCTTGTCTGAAGATCGAAGAAGGAATGCGGGAAACGCGGAAGAAAAGATAGATGGAGACGAAGAGGACGCAGAGACGAGTAATTAGAAAAGGATTGGAAGAAAATTTAGTAAATATTGCAGTTTCGCTGGGACGTAAGATTGGGACCTGGAAGAACGGTGCTCGTTATTATTACCTGCAGCAGCAGCTAAGAGGAGAGTAGGAAGCCGTTTTGGTACCCTGCAGTCTACGTCCTGGATGACTTTGAAGGAGTTCCCCTAAATTGTCGGGATGATAATTTTGAAGAAGGGGGGTAATATTACGGCATTGAAATATTGATTAGACAGAAGATGGATAGCGAGCGGCGGCATAATCAGCTGTTGCTGGGTTGTTGTTGTTAACCCATTTGCATCATGACCCTACTTAATGTGCCGTGTTCAGGCATCAGCAACGTTCAATTGACGACTGGCCCGTATCACCGCGCGTGGTCGGTCGTATATGCAGTACATGACACCAGAATTGTTCATGGAGTTCATTTAACATATACTTTTTAAAACAATTGATACACAATGTTACATTGCAAACAACGTATTTTACATTTTTTTATAAAAAGGAAAAAAAATAAAAATTATTTTATAGATAAAATAAAAATATTATTTCTCGTGGAATTCCTTAAAGTGATATATATTACAATACATAATGCTACATCGCAGATATGGCATTTAAAAACTGTTTCTCTTCGAAGAGACTTAGATAAACATGCAACGTATCGCTTTGATGTTCTGTTTCCCTTTGCTAGAGTTGCAGGTATCCGTATAGGAAAATGCCTGCCAATATATCGCGTTATCGAATCATTGATAGATGCCTCACTTACTTTTACATTTGGTAAATATTTATCAATAATTTTATTACGTCTTAGAAGAGGAGCGCAACTTTCCGTTCGCGAGTAAGGCGAACCTCATTCGTAACCGCGTGCCAGTGAACGGGTCAGGGACCCGACGGGTCCCTTTACTCGGACACCGACGTACGACGAGCGGTCCGTTTTTCGGTCAAGGACGCGAGTCCCTTTACCGAGGATAGGACCATGAGTTGACTGTTGGAAGGTGGAGTGATTTTGAAATTAATTGATGAAATTAACTATTAATAGATTTATTAAAATAAAGATGACAAAATGATATGACGGCACGGTTTGAATTAACAAATTCATTAATAATAGGATATAACGGTGCGGATTGAATTTTTACAGGTTTATTAAGATGAATAGCGACCAAAAATGATGTAATTGAATAGTTTGAACATGACAATTTATACTTAGATGAATGAGTGTATATGTGTGTATGAGTGTATGAAATGGAAAAAGAAAGGGATGGGAAAGAGAACGAATATGAATAGGAAGTTAATCAGGTGAAGGGAAACGAGAGAGGTTTGGCGAATTTAGAGGAGTGGACAGTTCGGAAAAAGAAACAGGAGAATAAGATATTAGAGGGATGGAAGGAGTGGATGCACGTGGAGGAGAAGAGGTAGGAGTATCAGGGGATAAAATTTGAGAGAATAGGAAAGGAGGTAGGATTGTCGGGTCTGGATGGAAATCTATATCTAATCCGATGCTAATTATGTTTCTGATATACGGTAACTGTTGATCAAAATTGTATGGGTCTCTTATCTCGTCAAAGAGATGGAGGACCCGATGGATGGTTACACATGAATGATAGTAGTGGCCCACTAAAACCGGATTTCAAAACAAGAGTGGAATAAATAAAATAGAAGTAGGAAAGATAAAGTAAAGAAAAGGAAACTTACTGCTGATTCTTGATATGCGAGGAATGAACAAAATATAGTGGTCGATCGGTGGCTCCTGCTCGGTTATGTGCGCCCACTCCCTTCCGATTGTCCAATTTTGCTGACAGATGATTACGGAAGGTTGGCGAAACCTCACTAAGAGTAGTATTTGTGGAAAACACTGCGCACTTGCCACAACTGAGTCACGCTTTATCAAAATATCTGAATATCTGAATATCTGAATCTGAATACTTGGAAATTTGAATCTGAATGCTCAAGTACGAAACTTGGATATCTGAATCTGAAATTGAGCACGAACTGAGTCTAGACCTGAGTTTGAATCTGAGTCTCTGAGTACGACCTTTTCGTCTCCGTATGTTCTGCTCGCGGAGGCGGATTACCGCGGTTTTTATACCAATGATCGGAGGCAGAAGCTATCAGGGTGGGTAGAGAGATGGCCCTTTGAGGGAGGGGTGAAGCCCTAAGGAGAACCCAATGAAGTTAAAGATTTAGTTACTAATTTTTATTATTGGTCCTGGTTGACAGTAGTGGGAAAATGTCTTAGCCATTAGCGAAGTTAAAAGACATTGTGGGAGGAGACAGTTAGTTCTAGAAGACGTGAATATAGATGGAATAAGAGGTGGAGCGTAGATGTCTCATAGTTTTAGGTGGATAGGTTATGATTAGGCGCGACAAGTGTAATGGTGGTGGATTCTTGTGAGATGACAAGATGTATACAAGTGGCCGGCTGTAAAAAGTCAAGATGCCGTAAATCAAAGGCTGGGATCAAATTTTACGACTATCAGTGAAGTAGGCTTTGTTGGTTGGCTGATAGGGCACATATGATTTTGGATTGGGAAGATGTAAGTTTCAAGTTTTAGAGCAAGAATGCTCTGAGTTGTTTTATTTTACTGAAGGTTTGTTAGCGCGGAGTTTCAAATTTTTATAGCTAGGCCGACGGACACACTTGGCGAACACTACCCAGATATAAACTTTGAACGAAGATGTATAGATTTTTACAACAGGGCACTGTTTCCTGTTATGGAATTTTCCCGAATCGCCTTTCATTTGGCGCGACAGCTGTTCACCAGATGGGTCTGTTTCCTAATTTATATTTATATATGTATACAGGGTGCACGATTTATCTGAAGACATTGAAATATCTCGAGAACTATGCATTGGATAAAAAAAAGTGGTTAATGAAAGTTGTTAGTCTCGAAGGGGGACATCCAATGATACCAAACTCGACCTCCCACCCCACCCCTTGGGGATGGGGGTTGGGGGCAACTTTTAAATCTTAAATGGAAACCTCCATTTTTTATTGCAGATGCGGATTCTACGCCACAAAATACGTAAATTTTGTCCGAAACTTTTTTTTTGATTCGTGATAGATGGCGCTGTAATCGCAAAAAATTATATTTTCCGCAATTCTCCAGAAATGATCATTGGATTGAGAAATAAAAAATACTTGTTCAATATTTTTAAAGAATATAATAAAAGTTATTCCCCCCCATCCTCTCGGGGTACGGTGGGTGGTATCGTTCAAATCTCAAATGGGAACCCGAATCGAAGAGGGAACTGCTCGACGCGCCACTGTGGGTGTATGGCGAACTACGGCTTATTATAAAAGGCAGTGCAATGCGGTCAGAGCTCACTTTTATTATGTTCTTTTATTATGTTCTTTAAAAATTATTATTATTATTATTATTATTATTATTTATTATGTCCTTTTATTATGTTCTTTAAAAATATTGAACAGGTATTTTTTATTTCTCAATCCAATGATCATTTCTGGAGAATTGCGGAAAATATAATTTTTTGCGATCACAGCGCCATCTATCACGAATCAAAAAAAAAGTTTCGAACAAAATTTACGTATTTTGTTGCGTAGAATCCGTATCTGCAATAAAAAATGGGGATTTCCATTTAAGATTTCAAAGTTTCCCCCAACCCCCACCCCAAGGGGGTGGGGTGGGAGGTCGAGTTTGGTATCATTGGATGTCTCCCTTCGAGACTAACAACTTTCATTGACCACTTTTTTTTATCCAATGCATAGTTCTCGAGATATTTCAATGTCTTCAGATAAATCGTGCACCCTGTATATTCCTATTATAGTTATATTAGGAGAATATAAATCCGCAAGAGGAAAAGACAATTTTGTTAGTTAAATCTGCAGGACGTAACAATTTCTTTGGCTAATTTTTGTTTGTAAACATGAAAAGCTCGATCTTTTTTATGGTATTTAAAAATTACGTAACTGTTTAGTAACATCATGTGTATGAAGTAAAAAGATATTTTCTTATAGACTTTTTTACATCTTCGCATAGTGTGAAATTTGCTTAACATTTGATCGCCAACATCAACTCCACCCATATACTGATTGTAATCTATTACTACTGTTGGTTTTAAACTTTTTTGGCCGGTATATCGGGTTGTTTTCCCCGTTTCGGCAAAATCTAAGCCATGCATAGTTGTTAGTAAAACGACATCTTTTTTATACTTTCACTTTGTCGCTGCCATATCTCTTGCAGAAAATACAACAGCTTCTCCCTTTTGTAATTGGTGTAATTTTAGTTCCCGAGGCATTTCTTTCCTATTCATTCTCGCTGTCCCACATACGTTTGTTTCCATATTATATAATTCTCGATATAAGGTCGGTGAACTGTACCAATTATCAATAAACAAACAATATCCTTTGTGCAATAACCCACTCTCTTTCAATAAAGGAGGAGCGTCAATAAGGCCGGTTTTTGAGCCCACCTCCGATTGTCCTCCTCTCCGAGCTCACCTCTCAAAGTACGTCATTTTACTCAGCTAAGTGGGCCTCATTACATACTGTAAGGAATTTTCCTAATAATGATTTAATTCAGAGAAATAGGCATTTTTATATTCCCATTTTACATGGGTTTTCGTACCTTCGATCAAATGATGCTGGGTTTCATATTGTTAACATTGCTCACGCGAGATCATACTTTCCCAAAAATTGCGTATATATATGCATTACAACATATGTCAGAGCCATCATTTTTCTCAAGGTACTTCGCCTTTAAAATACAATTTTTTTGCACACTTTATTACGCTTGCGTCCACAAAAGAAGAACAAATCCTTTATCTCAAAGAGAATTCCTTCAAAAAAACATCAAAACAGATGAAGATCAACCAAACTGATAATGAAAAGACAGTTCACTTAGAAATGAAGCGTGAAAAAGGTTTATTCCACATCAGTATTGGAAGAATCATCTGAAGATGGTGCTCCTTCTTCTTCTTCTTCTTCTTCTTCAGACCAACACGAGGCATCCTTGAGATGACTTTTGAATTCACTTGAAGATCTGGTAGTATTCTGATGATATCGAGAGTAACCGAGATACCACAAAACACTACCAACATGAGCGCAACATCCTACTACTCTTGCACCACTTTTGCATTGGCAATACCAACTACTTATTGGATTTGGTCCAGCAGTAGCCTCTATCCATAAGTTGTATATTTTGGAAGATGTGTGACGAGACTGAATTTGTACTCTCAAAATGTCTTCGTCTTGTTTGTGGACATTACACTAGGAATGTACCAGTTGAAGCAAGCCCAATCGTATACCGAAGAACACTTATCGGATAATGGAATGTATTCCCTTTTTGTCCACAAACAAGACTAAGACATTTTGAGAGTACAAATTCAGTCTCGTCACACATCTTCCAAAATATACAACTTATGGATAGAGACTACTGCTGGACCAAATCCAATAAGTAGTTGGTATTGCCAATGCAAAAGTGGTGCAAGAGTAGTAGGATGTTGCACTCATGTTGGTAGTGTTTTGTGATATCTCGGTTACTCTCGATATCATCAGAATACTACCAGATCTTCAAGCGAATTCAAAAGTCATCTCAAGGATGCCTCGTGTTGGTCTGAAGAAGAAGAAGAAGAAGGAGCACCATCTTCAGATGATTCTTCCAATACTGATGTGGAATAAACCTTTTTCACGTTTCATTTCTAAGTGAACTGTCTTTTCATTATCAGTTTGGTTGATTTTCATCTGTTTTGATGTTTTTTTGAAGGAATTCTCTTTGAGATAAAGGATTTGTTCTTCTTTTGTGGACGCAAGCGTAATAAAGTGTGCAAAAAAATTGTATTTTAAAGGCGAAGTACCTCGAGAAAAATGATGGCTCTGACATATGTTGTAATACATATATACGCAATTTTTGGGAAAGTATGATCTCGCGTGAGCAATGTTAATAATATGAAACCTAGCATCATTTGATCGAAGGTACGAAAACCCATGTAAAATGGGAATATAAAAATGCCTATTTCTCTGAATTAAATCATTATTAGGAAAATTCCTTACAGTATGTAATGAGGCCCACTTAGCTGAGTAAAATGACGTACTTTGAGAGGTGAGCTCGGAGAGGAGGACAATCGGAGGTGGGCTCAAAAACCGGCCTTATTGACCCTCCTCCTTTATTACAACATTTCTGCTAGCAGATCCAGTATTAGTTTTATCTTTTCCTACATATATATTAAAATTGTGTATGTATCTCGATTTCGAATCACATAGTTTGTAAAACTTAATACCAAATCTCTCTCATTTTGTTCTAATAAATTGTATATAATGTAAACGGCTTCTACATTGCATTAATAATTCATCAATCGAAATGTTTTTATTTGGTACATACATGCGAATAAAAGTCTTTTTTACTATTTCAGAAACTTCTCAAATTTTTATGAGCGCGTCATTAGAATTATTATTACTAGAAAAATATAAATTTCCAGCGTTAGAGTCCGCCTACCCATTCCTATCCGTCTATTATTAAATCTATTAATTAAATAATTTGTAACATTTTGGGACCTGTGAGCTGGTGCTCCATCCTGCTGAAACCGCATTCGGTTAAATAAGTCATTATTGACATGTCGCAAAAGGTTGGGCAGATCATTCTGAAGAAATGCTAAATTGTATTGCGCGTTTAGATTCTGTTAAAAAAAATATGGGCCTATGATGTCATTTCCAAGAATACCTGTCCAAACATTAATAGACCATTTGAAATTCTTGGCTTCTTTACCAATGAGGATTTGGTCAGAGTAATAATGATAATTATGTCTATTAATGCCCCCTTTGTGACCGAACATGGCTTCATCAGAAAAGAACATCTCTGCGATAAAATGTGGGTTCCTTTGAATTTGATTTAAGGCCCAGTTACAAAATTGCAAGCGTCGCTCGATATCCCTCTGTTCTAATTTCTTTAGGGTTAGATAAATATGGTAGGAGTGGAATCTATTTATTTTAAGTATACGATTTGCTGTCGATTTCGATATGCCGTGTTGTTTCTCGATTTGTCTGGTGGAAATTTGGGGATTCAATACAGCGGCACTCAAAACAACCAATGAATTTGCCTCACTTGACCCAGATTTTTGTCGTATCCTTTTTAAATTGCCCTGCTGTGCCCTCTCGGTGAGTTTTCTTATTGTCTTTCTATACGGATGACGTCTGTTAGGATACCTTTAAGCATACAGCCTTTCCGCTGCACTGTAATTATTTCCAGTCTCACCCAAAATACGAATCATGTCGACTATTTCGTTTGACGAATAATCAGCTATAATTACAGGATTACTAAAAAATTTCGTAACAATGCTCAAAATATTACATTTGCCAAGAAAATATCGATGCTCTTTAACGTGCATATGGAGTATATTTGAGTAATGGATATACTTGGGTAATGGGATATACTTCGAGTCGAAACGTGATTGTCATAGTCAAAATTGGACCGAAAGTTCAAAAATCCAAGAAGTTGGTTTTTTGAATTTTAGGCTGAAAGTGACACATACTTTCGATTTTGCCTTGACCGGCCGAATCGTACTTTCGATCTTACCTTATAACTTAAAAAGTACTTAACGAAAAGGTACTTAATTATAGGATTTTGGAAAGCTTTCGATATAAGCTAGAAGAATATGCAATGAAAAGTAAGTAGTTCCATTTAAGAAATTGAAGATGACCTTCACGTGACCTTCAAGAAACTATTCAGTGTCAAACTAATGGCATCATTTTATGCCCTCCTCAAAACCATACAACTTTTGTTTGTAACATTGCTTTCTACAATCAAAAATAAAAAAGTTATTTAGGGTGGGACATTAAAATGGGGCGCCCTATATGTGCAGATAATTCGAAAATTTGTCGAATATTTTGCTATAAATAATTTATTATTATTCCGACAAATGATAATTTTTCTTTGCAAAGGAAGCGACACATGTTTCTGTATAAATTCAGATATGCTAAACACGAATTTGCTATTAGAATTGACTTAGGAATTAAATCTTCTCAGTGAAATAAGTATTTATATTTATTCCTAAGTAACAATCATCCGTATATAGTAAGCATCGTATTTTTTGAAAATATATGCTCATTTCACGTACAATTTTTATGACTTGAGACGATTATGTTACAATACAAATCCGACATTGACCCGTCAACATTGGCAGTCTTATTTCTGTTATGTTTTGTATATTTATATGTATTTATTTACATATTAAAACTCAATGACCCCAAAAATATCAAGTATATTAATTTTTATACGAATTCGTCAACTAAATATCCTTTCAAGCTGCCATATTGCGTCTTCCATCTTGGATTGCATTTTTTCGAAATTTTGATGGCAGATTTGAATCCAGCGACCCTAAACACGTATAGAATCATGATTTTTGTGAGAATTCGACCACTTAATTGCATGACTCAAAGTGTTAAGAGTCATTAACTTTAAAATTAACTAAATTAAATTATTATAACAAGGATACACATGGAAGTATCTCTTTCCGATTTGAATGAGCTTGAAATATGTTATAATTCAGATTAAAATAAGGGACACAATTTTTTTTATATGTGCACAATCGGGTTTTTAAGAGGTAAAACACCCTTTTGAAAAAAATCTATATTTTTCTCTCGCAGCATGTATTATTAAAAGTATAAGAAATAGAAAAAATATTCCGAATAAATTTGATGGTTTGAGGAATATTTTATAACGGCGTTTTCATTTTTTTAATGCTAAAATTTTAAACATACTCTCACTACTTACTATTTTTTATAATTTAAAAATTTTGTTTCTATCAAATGAAAAGATATTTTATGCCGAACTATATATATTAATGCTATTTTCCGACATACGAACTTCTCGAAAAATAGATAAGAGCACTTCTATATACCCGTAACGCTATATGTATAATAATAATAACAATTATAATAATACTAATTATTTTATACACAACAACATAGTTATATATTCCCACGTTTTATCTTTGTGAGAAATAGCATCACTAGTATGTACTGAGGTTATTTATAGTTAGTAGTATTTCTTGGAAGAACACACAAATCAAGTTTCAGTCAGATCGATCTATTTCTATATTTGGCATTCATTTGAAGCGAAGAAGTCAAATTAATCACAACATCGCACCAACTCACTTCTTTAGAGTCGAAGCCAAATTGATGGAATTAGGGGTCCAACTCGTTCCGCATCCCCCTATTCTCCAGATTTGGCTCCCTCGGACTATTACTTGTCCCTCAATATGAAGAAATAGCTAGCGGGAAGGGGATTTTATTTAAACGAGGAGGCGATTGCGGAAACCTATTTTGCAGAGTTGGATTAATCCTATTATTCGGAAGGGATCAACAAACTGGAGCAGCGTTGAACGAAGTGTATAAGCCTAAAAGAAGATTACGTTGAAAAATGAAAAAGGTTTATCCCGAAAAATTAAATAGTTTTCATTTTTACACAGACTTTTCAAACCACTTTCGTATATGATCTTCGAAGACGAAATTTTATTTATATGAAGTTTGTATAACGTAACTACTATAATGGAAGCGGTACACGGAGTTGCAAAATTGATTATGTTTATTAACGCTTTGTAAGTCCGCGTTGTAAGTCTAGAAAAATATTCAGTATATGCAGTAACATTGTCAGACATTATTATCCACAGTTTAATATTCGCGTGTATAAGAAAGTCATTGTTTAATAAAATAAAAAAAAATATATCATGAAATATAATGTGTATAATAATAGAATATAATTCCGACAAATGTTATTATTTTATCTAACAAGGAGAGTGTCACAACTGTCTCTCACCGATGTGAATAGGCTTCGGATATGTTGTAGAGCATCAAAAACTAAGGGATACATATTTCTTTATATCGGCTTTGGAGCATGTTTAGGGGGTGAAACCACCCCTTGAAAAAAATAGCCATTATCGTTTTTATCAAATATTTTCTAATTCATACTATATGCAAAAAAGTTTCAGACAAAAGTTTTGCAATATTTTATGCTGTTTGCAACCATGTGTTCAGTTTTTTTAAATTTCAAATGTTGAACTATTCCCCTCTCTTGTTACTCTGGCAAAATTTTTAAGTTTTTGTAAGGACAAAAATTGTAGAGCATTAAATACCAAATCCATCCATATATAATATTAGAAAATGGTATTTAATATTTTGGACAAAACGCAATGAGAAAACTTCATGGTATATGTGCCGCTCTGCCCAAGTAGATAGATACTGTAGGTAGGTACGCTGTGATATTTCTCTGCAATTGCACTATGCTTCACGACTGCTTGTGCATATTTTCTTATGCTATAATTAATCGTAATGATATGATATTAGTCTCACGATGCTCGATTGTGTTAATTATTTTCTATATGTTAACTTATGAAGTTGTGCACGGAGCTCTGCATGGCAACCTTCATGATTTCGACAAAAACAATAACTAACAATTCAAAATCATGAACGTTGTCATATAATGTTCCATATGCAACTTCATAAAAGTTAGCGTATAGAAAATTATTAACACAATCGTGAGACCAGTCCTTTACACAAAATAAACATGTGAGCAGAGATAAATCGCATGTATAACAACGTAGCAAATGCATGTAGGACGCGCTATTTATACAGAAATTTCAAATGTATATTTTCTGAATTATCTATCCATCATCAAAATACTCGATAGATTATAATGTACCATCCTGTTTACAAACAGAGTTTTCGAGATATATTTTAAGTCTTTCTGCCGTCTGGTACTCGTTACTCGTCCTTGATTTTTGAACGTGGACGCACGCCAATAATAGTTAATGTTTATTATATCTCTTATTGCATGCCAATAATGGTTATTGTTTATTATTGAACCACGTGCTCGATTTCATTGTGATTGTCTGTGTTTGATTCAGTTGGTGAACGATTACTTTGTTGAAGTTGTTTTTCGTGGCAAATCTGCGTTGCTGCTTATTTTTGTTTAACCTACAGGTGAATCACGTTTGTTATCGAGGCCATTGGGCGCTGTAGGGTTTTGACTTTTCACACATAATACTTGCAAATAGCGGGGCTTCGGCGTTTACTGTTGGTGCGTAACGTTTATCTAGTCATGAAAACACTCAACTTTCGTTGACCGGATTCGCTGACGGAATATTTTATAAATCCTTCATTGTTACAAATAAGGACTCTACACAGACAAGTTCCGAATAACTCAAACTTACATATATGCACGATACAATTATAAAATATGTTATCTCCGCGATTCCCGAATGAACTATCATACAAATGTCACGAATTATAATTTTTATATTTTACTATTGAAAAAAGTCGAAAAATTACGAATGGAACATACGTATGGATATTTATAGATTTTAACTATGATTATTAAAAGTAAATAATTGACGCGCGATTAACAGCGTACTAGTTCAATTGTCTTTTTATTCTCGTTTGTTTCCTGAATCACACATTTGTGAAATTTATATTTATACTGCAATTTTACAGAAAAGTCAAAGTGAATAAAAAAGGGCAAGCACGTTATGCATGAAATGCATTGAATATCTTGATAATATAACACAAAATTTAAAAAATATTAACTAGATATACTAATATGTTTATTGTAAGACATTATTATGTATGTGTGTGAATGAATTTTATATTATCGCTTAGATGTTATCAAATATGATTTCACCTATTTAGCGCATAATATCATATAATGTAATAATATATTATAAAATTTAAGATTGACATATATACAACTAGGGGCCTGTAAAATTTTAACGACAATTGTAAAGCGCGTATAACTAAACTAAAAAATGTTTTATACAATATTAATAAAAATTATTGAATCAATACGTCTGAAAACATATTCGGTCATTAATTTGACAGAAATAAATTGCTAACAAAGAAATTGGATCGGACAAAGTTTATACGGGCTTTTAAGGCCTCCGAGATACATATGTAAGATCGAAATTCTCAGTTTTTGCCAGTGGAGAGGATCTGCAGTGGCCTGATATATTTTATACCTGCCTGATATCCCCACATTATCAATGTATTCTATTAAGGATTTTGCGTATATATATTGCATATTTGTACGCGCTATTTGTACAGAAATTTCAAATGTATATTTTCTGAATTATCTATCCATCATCAAAATACTCGATAGATTATAATGTACCATCCTGTTTACAAACAGAGTTTTACATATATATATATATATACATGTTACATATATATATATATATATATGCAATATATATATATGTATATATATATATATGGGGCATTCTTTGCGAAACCGACCACCCTTGCTCGCCAAATTTGGTTTCAAACAAAAAATTTTTTCCGGGGCTGAAAATTTTCTTTATGATATCTACTTTCATTAGCCTTGTGGCTAACCGTGTGGCCTTTTCGAAAATTCTCAATGGTGGAAAATTCAGAATGGCGCCAGCAAACGCGGAAGAAGGGGAAAAAATTAGAATTATTCTTTCTCTCCACGATTGGTTTCAACAAAAAAAATGTTTCCGGGATTCTAAATATTCTTTGTGATATAGACATTCATTAGTCGTGTGACCTTTTTGAGAATTCAACATGGCGGATCCAATATGGCGGATGAAACATCAAAACTGAAAATTTTATAGTTGCAAAAATATGATCATATTCTATGTCAAATTTTGAATACAAATGCTCTCTTGCGATTTTTCGACTAACGCATCGTTGTCGAAAGAAAAATTCATGAGCATTAAAATGTTAGTTAAACCTAGAAAAGCTGAATTTCAAATGTCGTATCGAAGAGTGTAGAACCCATCAGATAAAAATTGCGGTCGTGATGAGAATATTTTGGAGTGGCTAAATATAAATCCGAGATGAAAATTGCTAACAAGGAGATGACGCAACCTGTTTCATCGATTTCAACACGAGTCATAGCACACTCGATAGCTATGATGCTGTGTATAAACGCCCTAACATAATATGCGTGAATGCGTCTTTGTTTACGAGTAATTTGCAATTAAAGTTTGGCTCGCGGAGCCGTGCCCCACATAGGGCGCAAGTTACGACACTCTTTCACGAATCCGGCGTGGCTGAGCAGACAGAGGCTCCCGCGCCACGAACACTTTTGCGCCGACGACGGCGTTCGAATCCCGCCGACGATTGGTTCGTTTTTTTTTTCGTATGTAGACATGTAATAAATATTTTTATATTGTTCTTATGTATAATTCCTTTTTTTGTTTCTACGCTATTAATCAAGGCTAATTAGAAGAGTCAGGTCTTTCAAATATGAACACAACTTTTTTATTAATTACAATAAAATGTTTTTTTCGCGTAAATCTATTTCGCATAAATATTTCGTATGGTATGGGAAAGAAATGGCCAGACTGATTATTTTGTGTGAGAGAAACCCGAGAGCCGTTAGAACCGTTACAAGTGGAAAGGAACCCTCTTCCCTTTTCCCTTCTCGCAGAGGGATTCTCATGTTTTGTGACGTGCTCTCTTCATTCTCTGGGCAGTCTTCGTAACGTGAACAGTGAAAAACTCGTGTTAAAAATGGAAACTACGTTTGTAGATGAAGCAACGATCAACTATGTGCAAAATCTAGCAAAATGTGATATTACGAAAGAAGTGTTGACGAACGCAATAGAATATCTTCGAGGTAAATATATTGAATGTGTGAGCAATGGAAAGATATACTTGTACGTATTGTTATTGGCTTTGTATACAATATCAATTATATTGAATTCATATTTGCAGATGTCTTGATACAATTTCCGTCCAGTCTTGTTGACAGTCGCGAAGTATTTTACAACATCAATCAAATATGTTTTCCACAAACTATACATAGTCAAAAGTGTATTTGTGCAAAAAATTATGCGTTCATTACGTGCAGTTGGTGCAAAAAACTATTATGTTTTACATGCTTTTATACGGCATTCCATCCGCAAAGTTGCAACAGCATGACCATATTTTATAATACGTAACTTTCATTTGTGTGCCTTATATTTGCCTTATGTGTGTGTGTGTATGTGTTTTGATATGGACAAAAACATTTTATTGTAATTAATAAAAAAGTTGTGTTCATATTTGAAAGACCTGACTCTCCTAATTAGCCTTGATTAATAGCGTAGAAACAAAAAAAGGAATTATACATAAGAATAATATAAAAATATTTATTACATGTCTTTACATACGAAAAAAAAACGAACCAGTCGTCGGCGGGACTCGAACGCCGTCGTCGGCGCAAAAGTGTTCGTGGCGCGGGAGCCTCTGTCTGCTCAGCCACGCCGGATTCGTGAAAGAGTGTCGTAACTTGCGCCCTATGTGGGGCACGGCTCCGCGAGCCAAACTTTAATTGCAAATTACTCGTAAACAAAGACGCATTCACGTATATTATGTTAGGGCGTTTATACACAGCATCATAGCTATCGAGTGTGCTATGACTCGTGTTGAAATCGATGAAACAGGTTGCGTCATCTCCTTGTCAGCAACTGTTGGCGGTGTGCGGCGTAGGTCTAGCGAGATAAAACGAATAGCGGCGCATTATCCTTCCCCTCATCCTCCCCCTATGTCGGCGCGCTCCTACTCCTCAGATTACTGTCATTAATAACTCGATAATTATTGCGAATCGTGCAAAACGCTATGAGACTTTTATATTTGTCTTAACTCAATCTACTTTTATACTTCGGATTGGCAACTTATAACCGGCCACCCTGTAAATGCGCGTTTTCGTCCGACAGATTTCTGTCATTAATAACTCAATAATTATTGCGAATCTCGCAAAACGGTATGGGACTTTTATGTTTATCTTAATCCAATCTTCGCACTTCGGGTTGTAAACTTATAACCATCCATCCTGTAATGTGATTGCGTAGATCATAGTTTTTATAATATGTAATGTTCTCAAATTATTGATCTCTCTTTTCTATTTCATGAAAGCCTGTTATTTACGTCCAGTGTTGTTATTAACCCGGAATAATAGTTTTGTTTATGTAAAAATACAAAAATATCCGGAACTTTTAATTGCGTTATATCATATTTATATTTGTTACCAATTTAAATTCAAGTGCTCAACAGGTACCATCACTCTCACAAGCTAATCGGAAGCGCATCATCCCACGTAAGACCTTCCCGCTAGAGTTGCTGCATAAATACTTTCGCTGTAATAATGATCGGAGTGACCCTGCCGAGCGGATCATAAATTTTAGCAATCGCCTACAGAATAGACCGTTTGCTTTCTGGAACGCATCCCTCGAGAGACCCTCACCTCGAAATTATCTCGCGTGAGATTCCATCCAATGCCAAGAATTTTCACCTTCTCGTCAACATGCAAGGACGTAGTGCATACCAAACCATGATCGCGAGCATCAATGTCCGCGAGAAGCTTCGACGAATTACTTGCCCACTTCCGGAGCTGGAAGCCGCCACACCGAAGCAAAGCATCCAGCTGTCGACGCACGTGAAAAAGACGATCGCGGTCGCCGTCTCGGAATAATAGATCGTCGACGTAAATATTATGTCGCAGCAACGGAACCGCAAGAGGAAAGCGAGATCCCTCGTCGTCGGCGAGCTGACCAAGTACACGCAACGCCAAAAAAGGAGCGCAAACCATTCCGTATGTGACTGTCAGCAATTGATATTCATTCATCGAGTCACTTTTCCACAGAATGCACTGGTAACCCACATCTCGCTCGTCTACCCAGATTTGACGATACATCTTGGCAATGTCCGCGCTGTACACGAATTTATGAATTCGTCATCGCAATATTACCGCCGGAAGATCGATTTGCAGCTTTGGATCAGACAGAAGATTATCGTTTAGACTACGACCAGTTGCCGTGCGGCTAGAGCGTTGAACACGACTCGCAAATGACTTGTTTGACTGTCAGAACGATAAACGGGATGATGCGGCATGTAAACAGCGCGTGACCCAATAGCATTCGTGACCGGCACTCGGCGCATATGGCCAAGACGCTCGCAATCATCGAGAAATGCGGCATATTCGGCGAATTGCTGGGGGTAAGCATGCAAGCGACGCATTAGTGACTCGAGTTGACAAGCGGCCTTCATTTTAGAATCTCCCAAGTCGAGCGGAGGGCTCGTTTTGAACGGGAGACGAACGACATATCGGCTGCCCTTGCGAGAGTGCGTGGATCGAAAGTGATCCTCGCATTGAATATTCTCTTTGGTGAGAAACGAGTGTTTGGGAAGCTCCTCAATTTTCCAAAATTGCTCAATTTCTTTAGTGAGAGTCGCTGTGTCGCAACAATGGTGCACGGCTATATTGAATGCAGCCGTCTCGTCACCTGCAACGTCCGGCGACAAAGAGGGTATCGCCGACGAAACTATAGGGCCTGAGAATAACCATCCAAAAATTGACTTCTGCGCTGTTGGTTCACCGAGGCGGCCTTCACGACGCTCATTGTAGAGATCACAGCCGATGATGATGTTAATAGGATCGGCACTAGTGGGATTAGGATCTGCCCATGGTAAATCAACCAGATGTGGATAACCTGAAAGAGATTCAACGTGTTTCGGTGCGTAATGCGTAAGCTTTCCTAATATGGCGGCTTTCGTGTGATACGAGGGAGACATCGAGTCACGCGGCGAAACAGAAATATCCATGGTATAACGAACTGTGCCCGCATGAACTCCGCCGACGGCCGATACCTGGACAGAAATACGCCGTCGTTTCGCATGCAGTAATTGCGCCAAGTTCTCGGATACGAAGGTCATCTGTGAGCCCTGATTCAGGAGAGCTCGGACGACGATTGTTCGACCGCTCGACCCGATGACCCTCACCCAGGCGGTCGCTAAAAGTATTTGCTTAACAGACCACACAATAGAAGAAGCGTGCAAGGACTGCACCGCGCTTGGTGCTTCGACCGTCTGAGATGACAGCCCCGGATTCGACTCTACTACAAAACGATCTCTAACCGAGTCTGCGCTAGCGTGAAGCAGACTATGATGTCTTTGCTGACAAATTCGACAGGAGTGTTTACTGTTACACTCGTTTACCGAATGATTCGGACTTAGACAGTTATAACATTGCTGATACCGCTTCACGAAATCGCGTCTTCGGAAAAGATGCCCGCGCACAAATGTCGGACAAGCACTAAAATAATGGCGCCCCTTACATATCGAACATCCGTTGACTGCAAGCGTCGACGCAGCAGCAACATGAACCCGCGACACAGGAGAAGACTTCACCGTCGTAACGTTCGAAGATCCGACGGCGAAATCCTCGAGAGCACGCGTGCGACTGGTAAGGAATAAATTGAGAGCTTCAAACGTCAGCGGATCACTACTCTCACTCATTCGGACATTCCAGGCCTTCCTGGTTACCGGATCCAATTTGTTACTGACTATGTGTACGAGAATATCATTCCAGAGGTCTGCTGGAGAGCGATGTAAAGTTTGCAAAGAAGCTACCGCGATATTCACGTCATCGTGAAGTGCTTGCAAATCGCATACAGACTCACGCGAAATCGATTTGAGATTGAGCAACGCAGATAAATGTTTTGTGATCAGCCGCCATTTGTTCTCGTATCGCGTGAGTAACGCCTGTCATGTCGTTCCAAAATTATCGGCGGTAACCGGAATATTCCCGATATACTCGAGCGCACGACCTTTTACGCATGACGTTAGATAGTACATTCGCACGAAATCGTCTAAATCGCGATTACTGATAATGAGCACGGTAAAATGATCTCGGAATTGCTTCCATTCTTCATAGCAGCCTTCGAATGGCGGCAAACGGATGGGAGGCAAATATGGGAATAATACAGAATGCGCACGAGACTGAGAAGAATTACCGGAGGCATATGGACTCATTGGCGGCTGTAGTTCCTCCAAGCACTCGGTTAGGAAGTCGTGCGTAGCTTCGAACACTTTCTCGGTGGCCTCGCAGTAGTGGTCTCGGAAATAGTCGATCGCCCCTCGGGATGCTTCCGGCGTGGCCTTGGTTAGGAGGGCGTGCCCGTCCAAGAATTGCGACCAGGTTTCCTTGAGGATTGTCAGCCTTGAGCGGACCTTTCCGAACATCAAATTATTTTTGCCGATTTTTTTGATATTTTCGATCATGCGATCGATCACGCGCTTCCACTGAAGCTATTTTGTGAGCAATTCAACCATCCTGATTGAATATCGAGTCTTCGTCGTCCTCTTCACCTGTGTTGCACACTCTCGAATCCGGCTCGAAGGACCAAATGTTGCGGGTTGAGTCCGAGTCGCTCCAACCCTTGAATGCCGAGATCACCCAGATCTTGGGCGCGAGAGTGATTGCAGATCGAGCCGAATGTAGTCAGCCAAAGGAGAGGACCGATCGTTTCTTTTATTAATGAGTTGCTTGATTCCGGGTTTCAGATGCGGTTTATTTCGTTGATGACTAATTACAGCGATTCGCAAGTCGAATGGTATCGAATACAAATCGTCTCGGAAAGCATCGTTGACTGAGCGCAAACACCGATTATAATTTTCCACGTGTCACGAAACATTAATCAGTGCGATAGATGTTTCCCAGCGAGAAAATAACCAAAGAAACCTGAGAAATGAGATCAGGCGCCCGAGCGACGCGGTTTCGATGCACTGCAGTAGCAGAACGGATCCTCGAGAGTTGAATCTGAAATCTGATCCAAAATCTGTCGCTACGAAATCGACCGTGATATTTATAATCTCATATATGTGATGCGGCTTGAGCCGATTGGCAGATTCGAATAAATCATTGTTTAGCTGACACAGAGATCGAGGTGATAACCATTGTTTTGCTGTTAATCACGAGATATTAGATTCTCGCACTTTCCGTCTAATGGCAAGAATGTTATTGTCACGGAGACAATGATACATTGTAATGCGCCGAGACAACACCAAACGGTAAAACAAAGATCGAGCAAATAATTCGCTTGTAAACATGGGCGATTTACCCGAGCGGTGACTCGATGTTACCGGCTTCTGCGAGAATCCTCTGGGAGATTTTAACGAGCATATGAAACCGCAGATGCTTTTCCAATTTGGAACAACCACCTTTGCAACGAATATGTGCCATAAATGTAACATTTATTTTTCGTTTATATGCAAATACTGTATTGATTTGTTTATTACTATTGTGAAATATATATAATAACGTGTTATTCTTTTATAATTTATTGTATTGTTCCTCTCTATCCTATAAATTATTACTCCATAATTTTTGTTAAGCCCTTCGTTATGTTTCATTCAGCAATTAATAAAATATATTGTATTGTCACACTACACGCTTGCAGAGGTAATATAACGTCGGCCTAATTAGAAAACCTCTTAATTTCAATTTTTGACAAAATTGAGACTCATTTTATTCAATCAAAGTCGACGAGATAAATCGAACAAAATGAGTATCTTAATTTTGTCAAAAATTGAAGTTAGGAGGTTTTCTAATTAGGCTGATGATAATGTGTTTCATTATTTCACGTGCATTGCATGAAATGCTTTTTTAATTATTTTAATTATCCTTAATCGACATATCTTTCAGATTGTAGTGAACATAAATTTCACACATTAAATGAAGAAAATATACATTTGGAGCTTTTGTACAAATAGCGATGCTACACACACATTTGCTACTGTTATATATGCAAATTATTCTGTTGTTCACGTTTTCATAAAGCATTTTTATTTCGTGTAATATTGTACGAGGGTGGTCCGATAAGTACTTAGCCTACAAAAGAAAAACGAAAATTTTGGAAAAGTGGCGATTTATTTCTCAACATAGTCTCCTTTTAGCTCGATATACTTGACCCAGCGATGCTCCAACTTCTTTAACCCGTCTGAAAAATACGTTTTCTCGAGGTCTGCAAAGTAGGCCTCCGTGGCGGCGATGACCTCCTTATTCGACTCAAATTTCTGCCCGGCGAGTGACTTTTTCAAGTTTGGAAACAAAAAGAAGTCGCACGGGGCCAAATCTGGAGAATACGGTGGATAGGGCAGCAGTTCGTAGCCCAATTCGACCAATTTGACCGTGGCGAGGGCGGAGGTGTGAGCCGGTGCGTTGTCATGGTGGAAGAGCACTTTTTTCTTCGCCAAATGGGACCGTTTTTTCTGCAATTCGGCGTCGAATCGGCCTAATAATTTGGCATAGTACAGCCCTGTGACCGTTTTGCCCTTCTCCAGGTAGTCGATGTAGATCACACCTTGTGAATCCCAGAAAACGGTGGCCATCACCTTTCCGGCCGATAGAACAGTCTTCGCCTTCTTCGGAGCACGTTCGCCGGGTGAAGTCCACTGTTTCGACTGTTCCTTGGTCTCTGGTGTGTACCAGTGGATCCATGTTTCGTCGACAGTCACGAAAAGACGCAGAAACTCCTTCGGATTGCGCTTAAACAGCGTCAAACACTGCTCTGAAGTGGTCTCACGGTTGCGCTTGTTGTCCGGAGTGAGCAAACGCGGCACCCATCGCGCCGACAGCTTTCTCATGCCCAAAATTTCATGCAGGATATGACCCACGCGGTCTTTTGAGATGTCTACTGTCTCAGCTATCTCGCGCATCTTCAATCGGTGGTCTGCCAATACGAGATCGTGGATTTTTGTCATGTTATCCTCCGTGGTAGCCGTTTTCGGGGCACCTGGGCGTGGCTCATCAAAAACCGACGTGCGACCACGTTGAAACTCGTTAAACCAATTTTTGACGGTCGCCATCGAAGGAGAAGAGTCACCGTACACAGCATCCAAGCGCTCTTTGATTTCGCTGCGCGATTTCCCTTCCAAAAACAAGAATCGAACCACCGACCGATATTGCTCTTTTTCCATTTTTCTAAAATCCGCGGACACGCCCGCTTCCACACGCGGTCAAAACAAAACTACGAGTCCGATTCGGCTGAAATTTCGACAGTAGCCATCTACGAGAATGTACTACACGATAGTAAATTTCTCTTGCGATAGTGGCGCCATCGTGCGGTGAGGTTAAGTACTTATCGGACCGCCCTCGTATATCATATCATTACGATTAATTGTAGCATAAGAAAATATGCACAAGTCGTGAAGCATAGTACAATTGTAGAGAAATATCACAGCGTATCTACCTACAGTATCTATCTACTCGGGCAGAGCGGTACATACCAGGTATGTAAATATGAAATGTATAGAAAATACACGTTTATTGTATGAAAATGATAAAAAATATTTTATTCGAAATATTACCCATCGCTAGCTATACATTTTTCCCACCTGTCTGACAATTTGTGGATGCCACGTCAAAAAAAACTGTTGCTCTTTTGAGGCAAACCAGTCATCGAGCATTTCATACATTTTCGTAAGAAGTGAAGCGCTGCTCAGCAAGTGCGTGTCCCATCGATGCAAATAAGTAGTAATCAGATGGAGCCAAGTCTGGTAAGTAAGCCGCATGCAAAAGTATTTCCCAACTAAACGCCTCAATCGTTTCCTTGACCAGTTTTGCTGTGTGTAAGGGTGCATTATCATGAAGCAAAATCACTTTGTGTTGCCTTTTTTGATATTCTGATCGTTTTTCACGCAAAGCTTGATTCAAATCGATCATTTGTTGTCGGTAGCATTCAGTATGAACGGTTTCGCCAGGTTTTAGTAGCTCATAATAGATCACCCTTCTGATCCCACCAAACACAGAGCATTGTCTTCCGTCCATAGCAATTTGGCCTTGCAGTCGATGTCGATGGTTCGCCTGGAGTTACCCATGATCTTTTACGCTTAGGATTCTCAAAATATATCTACTTTTCACCGCCAGACACAATTCGATGGAGAAATGACTTTCTTTTGTACCTAGTGAGCAGCATTCCGCAAGTGGTTTTTCAGTTTTCCTGCTGTCTTTCATTCAGTTCATGTGGAACCCATTTTCCCATCTTCTGGATCTTTCCCATAGCTTTCAAACGTATGGAGACGGCTTCTCGTGTCATATTTAATTAATCCGCGAGTTGTTGTTGCGTTTGAGCGTCATCCTCATCCAACAATGCTTGCAATTCGCTGTCTTCAAATTTTTTCGGTGGTCTTCCACGTTCTTCGTTTCTCACGTAAAAATCGCCACGTTTGAATTTTTTAAACCATTCAAAGCACTGTGATTTACCAAGAGCATGCTCACCGTAAGCTTCGACAAGCATTCGATGCGATTCTGCAGCAGTTTTCTTCAAATGACAGAAAATCAATGCTGTCCGCAAATCGTAACTTCCAGGCACAAAATTCGATATATTCAACGCTATTACAAACAATGCTGTTGTATGAAACTTGTATTGTTGTGAGTTGAAAATCTTTGTCAGATGTCAACAAATGGAAATGGCGCCAATGACGCGGTTTGACGGTAACTACATTGACAACTAGAGCCATCTATGGGCAAATTCCGGTTTCATATTTACTGACCTGGTATATCATGAAGATTTCTCATTGCGTTTTGTCCAAAATATTAAATACCATTTTCTAATATTATATATGGATGGATTTGGTATTTAATGCTCTACAATTTTTGTCCTTACAAAAACTTAAAAATTTTGCCAGAGTAACGAGAGGGGGGGGAGTAGTTCAACATTTGAAATTTAAAAATACTGAACACATGGTTGCAAAGAGCATAAAATATTGCAAAACTTTTGTCTGAAACTTTTTTTCATATGACTCATAATTTAGAAAATATTTGATATAAACGATAACGGCTATTTTTTTCAATGGGTGGTTTCACCCCCTAAACATGCTCCAAAGCCGATATAAAGAAATATGTATCCCTTAGTTTTTGATGCTCTACAACATATCCGAAGCCCATTCAAATCGGTGAGAGACAGTTGTGACACTCTGCTTGTAAGTTATATAGAATAGTTATCCAAGTTATATAGAAAAAGCTAGTAGCAGTACTACCAAACACAGCATAGACATACAAACTTCTTATAAATAAAATTTCATTTTCAGAGATCATATACGAGGATAGTACCAGAAGTAGTCAACCTGATGTATAGATGGCGGTTGTTGTTTGAAAATAATGACTATGGTAGATAGTACCAACCTTATAAAGCTTAAGTTTGAAGTTTGACGACGCTACGTTGTTTAGTATTTGTTTGGCAGCCATCAATAATGAACGCTCTCAATGAATTTGTAAACATGGCAAAAATTGGTCATCGTTATGTGATACAATACTTTCATTTGAAAGGCCTCAGTCCAATCAATATCAAAGCAGAGCTAGATTCTACTCTGGGGGAGTCTGCTCTTTCGTTTACAACAGAAAAAAATTTGGTGGCAGAGTTTAAACGAGGCCGTACGAGCTGCCAAGACGAACATCGCAGTGGTCGACCAAATGAGGTGACTGCGCCAGAAATGATGAAGAAAATCCACAAAATGGTATTGGATGACCGTCAACTGAAAGTGCGCGAGTTAGCAGATATGGTAGGCATTTCAAAAAGTGCTGTACATCGCACATTGACTGGAAATTTGGACATGAAAAAGCTGTGCGCAAGATGGGTGCCGCGATTACTCACAATAGAACAAAAACAGCGTCGTGAGGACGTTTCAATCGAGTGTTTGGCGAAGTTTCACAGCAATAAAACCAAGTTTTTGCGTCGATTCATAACCATGAATGAAACATGGGTCCATCACTTCACACCTGAGACGAAGGAACAGTCAAAGCAATAGACTGAAAGGGGAGAATCGGCTCCAAAGAAGGCGAAGACTGTTCCATCTGCAGGCAAGATCATGGCGTCAGTTTTTTGGGATGCGCGTGGGATAATTTTCATTGATTATCTTCAGAAAGGAAAAACAATCAACGGCGAGTATTATGCGAACTTATTGCAGCGTTTGAGTGATGAAATCAAGAACAAACGGCCGCATTTTGCGGAAAAGAAAGTTTTGTTTCATCAAGACAATGCACTAGTTCACACATCCGTTATCGCGATGGCCAAAATCACTGAGTTAAAGTTCGAATTGCTTCCTCACGTAGATCGCTATTCGCCAGATTTAGCCCCTTCGGATTATTTTCTGTTTCCAAACTTGAAAAAATGGCTCGGTGGTAAAAGAATTGCCAACAATGAAGAGGTGGAATCTGCGGTTGATGGCTATTTTGAGGAGCTCAACAGTTCCCACTATGAACAGGGTATCGAAGCTATTGAACATCGCTGGGAAAAGTGTATTGAGCAAAAAGGAGACTATGTAGAGAAATAAAGATATTTTTTCCCAAATTTGTTGTGTTTTGTTTATTAGGTCGAGTACTTCTGGGACTACCCTCGTATGTATTTTTTCACAAAGATAAAGTGTGGGAATATATAACTATATTGTTGTGTATGGAATAATTAATATTATTATTATTGTTATTATTGTTACTTTTATTGTTATACAGGGTGTTCCGTAAGTCGAGGTCAATCGCTCGAGAGATGAATGGGAAACCACAAACAAGAAAGAAAGTTGATACAAACATAGGTTCAGAAATGCGTTGTTTTCGAGTTAACGCCAATTTTATGTTAAAATTTGTAATCGCTTGGCTTTCGAATTTTTTTGGTTTTGGAATTTCGATGGTTTTTATGAGTTTCAAAACACAACTAAAGTCAAATAAATAAAAGTTGCAGGCTGCTTTAGCATTACACAGGATGCACCGCGTGGAGGTACAGCCCGCTTAGCATCCCTTGGCAAAGATCAGAACCTCACAGTTCGTCACTCCTGTGGTATTTAGTGCTTCCAAACCCTCTTTGTCGTGCGTGCGTGCGTGCGTGCGTGCGTGCGTGCGTGCGTGCGTGCGTGCGTGCGTGCGTGCGTGCGTGCGTGCGTGCGTGCGTGCGTGCGTGCATGCGTGCGTGCGTGCGTGCGTGTGTGAACGTGAAAATTGTATGAGGTATTCGTGTTGCATCCTGCCGACTCCGCGTACGTTCATGTTCCGCGACCCTCCGAGAACAGTGGCGTCACACACACAGATTTCTCTTTTTTTTCTCTCTACATTAATCGGAGTTTCCTCTATTCCGTCGAAAAAGATCCGCTGAGTTATTTTGACCATATATCTCCTCTCCAAATAACCTTAAATAACTTCCTGTTCGGAGCAATAATTTTCTTTGAAGACGAACTGAACAGACAATCTTTCATGCTGTTATATGATATTACTAGCCTTTGATCTTCGGAAACTCATGCTTTCCCATGTTATTTATAAATTCTTCTCGCGCACAACCTCTGACTAACCCTAGCGGACCCTTGAAGTCTTTTACTGCCATAGATACCTGATCCTTCATCATATTTATCTAAGAACCCCACTAAAACCCCACCTTCGAAATGTTTGCAACAAAATCCTATACCCATATTTGGACATAAACTTTGGAGCCTGACGCAACTTCTCAAACCCCACCTCTCGACCGAGGTGACGTTTTTGGTAAAATGAAAAGGCTATGACACTTCTACTTCTCCTCTCGACCGACCCGCAGCCAGGACAGAGTCTTCTCATCAACACCCCTTCAGGGTCTCTTAATAACCAAGCCTCCTAGTGAGGCAGATCAGAGTTCTTCAGTTATTGATTCTTCTGTGCAACGATTTTGTGCGTCCTTGAGACATTGCGAGAGATCCTGCTGAGACCAGTTTCCTGTTCTTGGCGCAAACTTGGGTCTATCCTCACAGACACGCAGCAATTACACTTTTCATTATCGACTCGCATCATAGAACCAGCAATAAGTTATTTATATTTTCTTTTGCCTGAGTGACCCCTGTCTCTTCATTTTCTTCTTTTCTTCTCTCTCTTTTCTTTTCCTTCATTTGCTTCCCTTTTTCTAGTCCCTTGGCATTCCGCCTTAATTGTTAAATCAGGTGCCAGTGGCCAATCTTTTCGATCACAGTCGGACATAACGAACACGGAATTTTGCTCAGACCGCGATTGTTTATACATATATGTATACGTACACATTATAAAAGCTTATAAATTTTATTTCATTGTGAATATCCGTCTAATTACTAATAAAACAAGTTGTTTGTAATTGTAAGCTAATCACGTTTTCCAAATAATTATTCTCAACCAAAAAATTCTCCCTTCCCTCAACCGTCGCTCACGATCCTATCCCAGGTAAAAGGATTCAGTTCCTTGACCTAAATAAAGGATCACCGACGTACGTCCGCACCAGATAAAGGGGTCTTTCCGATCCTTGATCTGCACCGCAGACTTGCGAGTACGTCGGAGCTTGCGAAAGCAAGCGTCAAGTTGCGTTCTTCCTCCAGAACGTTACATTCGAAATGACCTCCTTCTGCATGAATGCAGGCTCTAAGCTTTCTTTCTAAGGAATCCCGAACTCTTTGTAGCACTTCCGGATTTTCTCTAATGTTTCGAACACCTCATATAATTTTTACGTTCACTCACACACACACACACGCGCACGCACGCATACACACACACACACACACACACACACAGATACACGCGCGCGCGCGCACACACACACACACACACATACGCACGCACACACACAGACACGACAGAGAGGGTTTGGTAGTCACTAAATACCACAGGAGTGACGAACTGTAGGGTCCTGATCTCTGCCAAGGGATGCTAAGCGGGCTGTACCTCCACGCGGTGCATTCTGGGTAGTGCTACAGCAGCCCGCAACTTTTATTTGACTTTAGTTGTGTTTTGAAACTCATAAAAACCATCGAAATTCCAAAACCAAAAAAATTCGAAAGCAAAGCAATTTCAAATTTTAACATAAAAATGGCGATAACTCGAAAACAATGCATTTTTGGACCTATGTTTGTATCAACTTTCTTTCTTGTTTGTGGTTCCCCCCATTCATCTCTCGAGCGATTGACCTCGACTTACGGAACACCCTGTATATTGAAATGTTTTATGATTACGCGCGTATTCTATATGTCAATACTAATCGTCTCTTATTATGAAAACGAGAACGTTGTGTGTATATATACTGAATGGAGGTGGCTATATATAGCATTACAGATACATAAAGATCTTTGTCGAAAAGTTTGTATGTTGGAAAGTATTATTAATATATATAATTCGGCATAACGTATCTTTTCATTCGGTAAAAATAATTTTTAGATTATAAGAAAATAGTAAGTGGTGGGAGTATGTCTAAAATTTTAGCATTAAAAAAATGAGAACGCCGTTATAAATGCCGTATTCCCTAAACCATTAAATTTTTATTCGGAAAATTTTTTTCTATTTGTTATATTTTTAATAATACATACTAGGAAAGAAAAATATCGACTTTTTCAAAAGGATGTTTCACCTCTTAAAAGACCAATTGCGCACATATAAGAAAATTATGTCCCTTATTTTGATCTAAATTACATATTTCAATGACAATTTCAATAACATATTTTTAGCTCATAAAAATCGGAAGGAAACATTTTTATGTATTTCCTTGTTAATTAAAAGAAATTAGGATAAAAATGCAGAATAATAGATCATTCTCCCACGGTCTTGATGTTGACATATATTATAGAATTAACCCTCCTGAGTAACAATCAAAAGGTTTTAGCCGTCATTCATTGTTTATTAAAAAGTTATTAAGAAAGAAAATGTAATGAATATAATGTAATTTTTTGATACTATATATAGATATTAAAGTTTCTTCTTGTCATGTTGTTCGATAAACATAAGTTGTTTTATTTACATTTCTTACCATAATGAAATAAGCTGTTGTTGACATTAGACCTGTGAAACGTACATTTGTATGTATTTTTTTGACATAATATACATTAAGAAATGTTAAACAATACATATAAGCGGGTGCAAGGGAGAGGCTCCGCTCCTCCCTTTTTTTTTTTTGGTCACGCAGGGGAAATCCATCATGGATACCTCCACCCTTTGGGGGGATAGGTGTTATGTCGGACTCTTACCGACTAAAACCCCAGCGGGATATCTACCTATCGGACCGTGAGGAGGGGAGTCAGGGGAACTGCTCCCGCATTCTCTCCCCAACCCCCCGGCCCCAGGTCTCCCTTTCGGGAGCCCCTCGCCACCTATGTACCGCGCCCTGTTCCGCGAAGGGAATCCAGGGCGCGGTCCCGGCGGGTTGCCCCGCCGGTTGGCCTTCTGGTGTCACCGATCAAGGAGAGAGGGGACATCCACCCTCCCTCCTTACCCCCCTCCCCGCTAGTCAGGGAGGGGAGGATTTGTGGGGGAGTGGGCCCAGCCCCAACTGGGGCACCACTTCCCCCTGTCCCTACTTGTCCGGTCGCTCAGGGGGGAAGGTAGGTGAACCACCCCCTACTCCCCCCTTGCGACCGGTGGCGGGCCCGGGACGGCCGAGGGAGCTCCCGGCCCTCCTCGGCCGGCGCTGCCCCGGGCCCGCTGTCGTGTCCCTCGACCCCCGGGGGACTCCGACCGCCCCGGCGCTGCAGCCCCGGTACGGTCATCGCCCCCATTCGGCGGTCTCCTTCCGGGACATTACTGTCTCGCAGAAGGAGACCGACGCTGTCCACGCCTCCTCGCTCCCGCACATGGCCTTGACCATGTGCGGGAGCGAGAGTTCCCCTCCTCGGCATCCCACCGCCCCGGCGAGGACACGGCGCTCCCCGGCCCATGCAGGGCACGCGGCCAGGGTGTGGTGCGCTGTGTCCTCCAACACGGGGCACCGAGTGGTGGCACCGAGTGGTGGGCTCCTTCCTGATCCGGCGCAGGTACCGACCGAAGCACCCATGCCCGGTCAGCACCTACGCCAGACGGAAAGATAGTCCACGTCCCCTCCTGCCTATCAACTCGGACAGGCAGTTATTGTGAAGCCTGACACCCGTAAGGTGCCGCGCTGTGCTATCTCAGCTTATAAAAGCTATACGCTACACAACTCCACTTTCCAGTGATTTATCCTCTACCACTGAAGCGGGCAATGGAAAAATCCAGCAGCGCCTGCGTGGGTCGTACTTCGCAGGATGAGCGGTTTAGTCGCGACACGCGCGTCGACTCCCGTCAGGGTGTCGCCTCGCGTGCCGCGTCCACGGGGAACCACGGGGAGGCCCGCTCATTTGTGTCCCGAGCCCGGACACACGCTCTGACCCTTGAGTAGGATGGGACTAGTGAGGAATAATATAATACGGTAGGTAGGTTTTAGCGGACATGGTTGTAGAGTAGAATTGTAAAGTGGGTAAAAAATTCTAGAATAGAGTAGAGAAAAGAGAAAGAAAAGAGAGTAGAAGAAAACGAAAGTGAAATAGGAAGCCTGACGTGGACCCTTTAACCAAAGGGGATCCCCTACAGAATGCCGCAAACACGGCATAGGCCTTTGGAGTTGCCACGAAGAAATGTGCCATCTCCGGCCATTTCCAGCTTCCGGCTGGAATGAATTGTCGCGGAGCTTTACTTTGCGGCTCGAAGTCCGGACATTCAATCAAGTGACACATCGCTGTGCCCTCGGCGTCACCCTGTCCCGAACGTTGTTTGGAAGGTGCTTATTATACGGCCTTTGCTCGAAGAAGACCATCGAGCTTGCGTACGTTTAGCACCTCTTCCTATAGAGACCATTAGTCTCTGATGCTCCCGGTGAATGGGATTATGACGTTCCCTATTCTGGCATTCATTTCTTTCCTAGCTGAATATCACGCCTTATATTCGCTAAGGAGGATATCAACTGGGACCGCACCTGCAGCAGCACAAAGCAACCCCGTCGACGCCGTGCGATATGCATTAATCGCCAACATGAGCACCGGCGCTGCAGGGTTCGGAGATCCTTCAGGCCGCCCCTCTCCGCATCGGTCGATCCATCCGGCAGTGGCATATGCCAACCGTCGGAGTGAACATACCCCGATAGATCGTCGAGAGCGCGCTAAAGCGCGGCCCCCATTGACATCCCGCAGCCCTAGCTAAATTGAAAAGCGGTCCGATCTTACCGCGCAAGTATTTTTCAATGGAAGGGTACTCTCGTTCCTTTGTCAAAATGAATGCCCAGATGCCTAACTTTCTGATTGAATTTTCTTTGGCCCTAATCAGATGGTCGGTGGTCTCGCGCCGCAAGGTTAGATCTCTCGACTCTATCTGCCTTTCGTTTTAAACGTGCTTCTCCCTTTATACCTATCTCTCCTGGCTTTCCTGATCAATGTACTCTTGAGGACAACCGCCTTAAGCAAAGAGATCTGGAGTTTTTGCCCTTTCGCACCTTTTGTTGACAAAGTCAACAGTGTGCTGCCCTCGCTCTTCAATTTCACAACGGGAGTCGCCTTCGACTGTGACCAGCAGATCGTCGGCATACACGATGGATGACCTGCCTATCTCTTTGTCAAGTTCACGGAGGAGGCCGTCGAACATGACTGTCCAGCAAGCTGGGCCTAAAACTGAGCCTTGAGGGCAGATTTTCTCTACCTCTTTGGAGACGCAGATGCCTCCGAAAAAGATCCTAACTTTTCTGTGGCTGCTGCTCGTCACCCGAAGATTTTGCGGGGGCAGTCCCGCACCTTTCTAATCTTTCTAATACAATGCGGACAGTATGAAGACTGCTACCAAGTCTGGGCTACCGCAGAGGGGTCGACAGGTCCTCTGGGGGAGCGCTTTAGACTGTGATTTTTATCATCTCCACAGCCATTCAGCCCTAGGCGCGCTTCCTTCGCCGTAACTTGAGATATCGTTCGACCGCGGGTCAACCGTAGTCTTCCCGGGGGGTCGCTAGCGACTGTGCATGTTTACCGTCCCCACAATCATTCAGCCTTCGGCGCGACCCGAACGTTAGCCTTGAGACTTGTTCAACTTCACGAGTGTAGGTATATACCCGGTCCTAGCGTTGTACCTAGAGCATCTACAATGCTGTTTGCCAGTTCGATTTTCGTATTTTCCCTGTCTCGATGATTCGTCTTTCCCAGTCGCTACCCCTGTTGGTTCGGTTTCCCAGGCCGAGACAATCGGTTCGTTGCATCGCAATGGGAAGACTTGGATTTCGCATCGCGACTCCCGTTTCGACAGAGCGTGTGCCTACCTTCATCTACCCGGGCTGTGTCTTTATTAACGATTTCCTTGTTGGCTTTAAGAGGGCTCTCGCATGAGTCCCATGGATGTCCTGGTACACCTGGCAGAGTCCATAACGTGACTCGGGGCCCCAGGACAATGCCCAGGTCGCCCCGTTCCATGTCACGCATGGCAATAGCGGTCCGTAAGACGCCAGCCAAAACCCCCAGGTCATTCCCAGATTCGCTTCTCTGCTTTGGTGAGTTCTTTGGCGTCCACAGCATCATTTGCTATTTTGGACGCTTGACTGCTCGTCGTGTCATGGGGCATTTTACTTTTTCAATCTGAAAGCCCCTGCCATGTGGGACTTTCGTCTTTTTGGACTTCGTTCGATGCACACGTGGTGTACACTTGGAAATCTCAGCTCTTATCTCCTTTTGGTGCACTGGGTTACAATCAGCGCACGTGTGCTTTGCCCCAAGACGTCAGTGTTTACATGCTCCGTCGTTTATTGCCATGCTTTTTGCTGAATACTTCGGGGTCAGATGTATCATCTCCTACTCAGTTATTCAGCCCGAATGTAGACTTTCGCTTGCCATGGAGACCATCCTTCGTGTGATGACTCCCTGCAAGCTCGTTCGAATATTTTTGGGTAGCATGTCTTTGATTCAGAGTCAGAGTCAATTTTTCAAGTCCATTTGCGGCGTATTGCTTTTCATTTCTTACGAGGCTCTTTGATAGGATGTATTGCTCATGTATATTAGCTATATTTGATATTATGTACGAATTTACATACGAATTTCGTATGGTATGGAAGGCAGGTACCGTTAAGTACCTGAATGGGAAACGTCACTGTGGAACGTAACTCTCATGGCGCTCGAGCTAGGTTGCGGGTTACCCCTCCGCTTCCTTGGCTCTTGCGCCCTTCAGTTGTCTCTTACACACACACGGAGGCTGGCTGCGGCTTCCCGAGAAACGTGTGGGTAACTGCCCCTTCGTTAGGATCCACTATATCTCTTCAAGCCTGCAACTTTAATTCCCTCCTCCGTGTGTACGTATGCCTAGAGACAACTGGGTGTCCGGCTACGAGCAAGCAAGCTCTTGCAGACCAGACCCCGCCTTCCTGTCTTTCTTCCTTGGATGCTATATAGCTTAGTTTTGCTTTGCTTTGCTGTTTCCTCATAACATCTTCATTGTGAAGTGTTTTTGAGCAATTCCATTTGAGCCATCATATTTAAGCCTTTGTTTCGCCATGCTTTTCATTTTGAGCCATTATTTTGCAACTTGTGCCATTGGTCGTTCAATTGTTCGAAGTTTACTCTTCCTCTAGATGGGAATGATGGGTATAAATCTAGTTTATCCCTTTTGCGTCACTGATCAGATAACGAGGCATTTGGCTACCCGTGTGTTCTTTCTGACACTTCTTCGCTTGTGTACCACCGTTGCCATCGTGCATTTCAAATATTTCTCGACGCTAGTTCAACATTGCGACCAGCCACATCAGAAAATCGTATTTCGTGTATCTCACGATACTTTGTCATGGATTTCAAGTCCATTGCGAGTGACGGGCGAGGCAATGCCTCTTTCCTCGATCACTTGACTTGACTCGTGAAGTAGATTCGGAACGCGCACCGCACCCCGACGGCAGCCAAATCCAGCGCGATCGGTGTAGCTGAGTGCGACCAACACCCTGAGGTGCTCACCACATAGGAGCCAATTCGTCTGACGACACAAACTCGTGGCAATACTGTGATGAAAACTCGAACAGGCAAGGGCGGACAGCCTCGGCCGTAGCTGGCCCGGGACCCAGGGGATCGGACAGTAAGTCCCTCCACTTCCCCTGGGTCAGGGCCTCGGCCTGGAGCCTCAGACCCGTCAGGATCCTGACCGACACGTTTCCCTCCCTGCGGAGCTCCTTCACCCTCCAATACAGAAGGTGCCGCTCCTCGGCGAGGAGCTCCACAGGGGGGACGCTGGCCAGGGTGGTCGCCGCCATGTACGACACAGTACGGTACCCCCGAATCGCCCTGATTAGCACGGGCCTCAGGGCCTGCCGCAGTGCGCGCTTACCGCCGCGGTAGACCCCCAGCTGTGGCGCCCATATGGGCGCCCCGTACAGGGCGATCGAGAGCATCGCCGTGACGTACAGGCGGCGAGCTCTCCAGCCTGGGCCCCCTTGGTTGCGCGTCAGACTAGCTGCAGCCAGTCCGGCTTTGCGCACCTTGAGGGCCAGTTCCCTGAAGTGGGGGTTCCGCTCCTCCCTTGCACCCCCTTTCCAAACAAATCCTAACCTAATCTAACCTAACTTATTGCATCTTTATATATTGTTGGACATTGTTGAAAAAGTTCTCTTAAGATCTATCATCTAGCCTAACTTAACTTATATCTGCATATAATTGTTATAGGTTTTAAGGAGATCCCTCGCTACCTCCCCCGCTTATACAAGGTGGTTCAAATATGACCAGGACTGATTTTTTTTACCAAATCCTTTATTGTCAAATACATATTTACATATGTCACCCTTCAAAGTACTCCCCTCCAGAGTCTAAAGATTTTTCCAACGTTCTGGAAGCATCCTAATGCCCTTTTTATAAAAGTCTTTCGGTTTGCTGCGTATCCACTCCCGAACAAATTCGATGATGGCATCAAATCATTATTTGCAAACCGCATGCCTTCCAAACAAATAGAAATCACTTGGGGCCAAATCGGGACTGTACAGCGGGTGTGGCAGAAGGGGTGTCCCATTTCAATTTGGCTTAAATCAGACTTGAAAGGCATGCGGTTTGCGGATAACGACGCCGTCATCGATTTTGTTCGGGAGTGGATACGCAGCAAACCGAAAGACTTTTATGAAAAGGGCATTAGGATGCTTCCAGAAAAAATTCGTTGGGAAAAATGTTTAGACTCTGGAGGGAAGTACTTTGAAGGGTGATATATGTAAATATGTATTTGACAATAAAGGATTTAGTAAAAAAAATCAGTCCCGGTCATATTTGAACCACCTTGTATATATTGTTTAACATTCTTTAATGTACATTGTGTCAAAAAATAGGCTTTATCAATAAAATTTTATTTATTTTTTATTATCATTATTTATAACTTTTTAATAAACAATGGACGATGGCTAAAACCTTTTGATTGTTACTCAGGAAGTTCTACAATATGTCAATGTAAGTTAGTTCTATAATATATGTCAACATTAAGACCGTGAGGGGTGGTCCGTTATTCTGTATATTTATCGAAATTAGTTTACTCAACTTTGCACATATTATATACTGAGAAAAAATTGTATTAAAATTAAACAAATCTTTGTTCGAATATGACTGTGAATACATTTATTTAAATTTATTTAAATTAAGAAAAAAGTTTATATTCAGAACCTCTGTATTTCATTTTAGGAATTAATTGCTTAATTTGAATAAAGAGCCTCGGCAAGCCCCATGCAAAAATGCCCGTTTTCGGTTATTGAAACTTTTTTTATGCCAAATGGTTACTTATGATGACCCAAAAATCCCTGCAAAATTTCAAGATGAGCATATGCCCCGTTTACGAAATATAGGGGGTCAAAGTTGACCATGTCCAATTAAAAAATATAGCAGCTTCACATTTATACTCCAATAATAATGTCCAAAAAATTCAGCCGAAATGGTTCTTTTAAGATTTTTGGCTGCTGATTACGAATCTGAAGTCAGATTTTAAAAATTCAAAATGGCGGATCCAATATGGCGGACGAATTTTTCTTAAATTCATCAGATTCACTTGAAACTCGTTACGCGGGAGTTTTTGGGGTTCACCAAATACGAAAGAGATAAAAAACTTGTCATCTTTACTTCTTTTTTGCTTATCACAGCTAACGCATTTAACGAAAGGCATTTTTACTAGAAAGTCGAACTTTTTGCAGTAGCGCATATAAAAATTTTTTAAACAACAAAAAAGCATAGATTAAAGTCATTAGCATGAAAAAACAAAGAGTACAAAAAAAATCTTACCATTTATCATTAATAATATTTTTAAAATAACAATATTTCCAGATTTTCGAAACTGAAACTTTTATTTTATTACATTCGCAAGTGTACGATACAAATAAGATGTAGGATGGAATGGAATGTTAATGAAATGATGATCTGCTGATAGTCTTTTGTTTTCAGGGTTTCGTAACTCTAGGCCGAACTCTTTAAAACGAGACTCAGTCCGCTCGATGCTCACCGCTCCTAGGTAGAATGTAAGTCCAATGTGAGGAAAAATAGGTCCATTGTAGGACAAAATAGATTCTATGTAGGGTCAAAGTAGGTTTAATGTAGTGACAAAGAAGATTTAGTGTTGGTTAAAAGTTAGTTAACCGTTAGATTCGTAATCAGCGACCCCAAAAACCTCCGAGTAACGAGTTTCAAGTGAATCTGATGAATTTAAGAAAAATTCGTCCGCCATATTGGATCCGCCATTTTGAATTTTTAAAATCTGACTTCATATTCGTAATCAGCAGCCAAAAATCTTAAAAGAACCATTTCGGCTGAATTTTTTGGACATTATTATTGGAGTATAAATGTGAAGCTGCTATATTTTTTAATTGGACATGGTCAACTTTGACCCCCTATATTTCTTAAACGGGGCATATACTCATCTTGAAATTTTGCAGGGATTTTTGGGTCATCATAAGTAACCATTTGGCATAAAAAAAGTTTCAAAAATCGAGATACCGAAAACGGGCATTTTTTGCCGATGCTCTTTGTTCACAATTTTTACAATGGTACAACGTCTATGGGGAAGCCTCACATGTCCTCAGTAAAAGTTTGGTCACGGTCGAGTGAGATCTTTGCTTTTGGTTTCTGTTTTTGTGAACGTACTTTTGGTCGTGTCGGCGAAATGGAGCGAAACGTTTTAACCGTGCAAAGAACTAGCATCAAATTTCTCGTAAAATTCGGCAAAAACGGCCAGGAAATTCTACAAATGTTGAAGAATGGAGTGGTTCGCCTTGAATAGGGAAGGTGGTCCATCGTAGTGATTTTATTTTTGACCAAAAATTCAAGCATAATGTGTGCGGTATGCAAAGGTGCATTATCGTGATGCAGGACTAACGCGTTCTCCGCACAATTCGAATCGTACAGGTCGCACACGTTCACGCAGACGCTTCAAGACTTCAACATAGAATTTTGCATTAACAATTTAACCTGCTGAAACATATTAATGATGAACAACTCCATGAATAACGAAAAAAACGATAAGCATGATCTTCATTTTTGAACGACTCTTGTGCGTTTTTTTAATGCGAGGTGAACTAGGGTGTTTCTACTCTTCAACATTTGTAGAATTTGCTGGTCGTTTTTGCCGAGTTTTACGAGAAATTTGATGTTTCGTGGCTCACGTAAAACGTGTCGCTCCATTCCGCCGACCAAAAGTACGTTCATAAAAACAGACACCAAAAGCAAAGATCTCACTCGACCGTGGCCAAACTTTTAAGGCCATCACACACAAATGAACGTAAGCAGTAAGACGTAAGCAGTAAAGAAACTGACCAATCACAATCAATTATTCTCGTAAGTTTTAAAATGGCGTCCTTAAATTTCGATTGTGATTGGTCGATTTGCTTACTGCTTAAGTTCGTTTGTGTGTGATAGCCTTTACTCAGGATACGTGAGGCTTTCCCCTAGACATTACATCATTGTAGAAACTTACAGTGTTGCCATGTCAGCAGAAAAAAATTCAGTGCGAAAAAATTCACGAACTTTTTATATACACCTCGTATGTTTAAGTTATTATTTGAATTAAACACATATTCGCTCATTTTCGATGTATGTAATATATCGTACACAAGTAAATCAAAATCGGTGGAAGCTTAGCAATGTTATCCTTTATGAAATGGTGTGCGTGCGTACGTGCATATTAAATGCGTGTTGTATCGGGCGGAGAAAGCAAAGAAGGATAACCGTCATAACATACTCATAGATCTTGTAAGTAGATAAAACGGATCAAAATTAAAAATCAATCCTTTATATATAATTTTCCGAACTACTAGGTAAAATTTTGAGTTATTAATGGAAGAAGATTAACGAATCAGCATGTACGATGCAATAGGTTAGTGTGATCGCATAAAAAATGTTTTTGTCTACTGTAGACAATGTCTACGCACCGTTTGCATCTTTTCTTCACCTTTCGCTATTATCCAATACTGATATTAAAAGATAAAAGCACAGTCAATCCCCATTTTTCATGCGATCACGTTGTCTCATCGCATTAAACCTTTGCGGTCGATGCCGCCACAGTGACGGTATTTGCAAGTCGTCGTAGAAGTTGGTGCCGCCAGGCTGGCGGCATGATGTCATTCATGATCGCCTGGCGCGCGACACGGCGAACGAGGCTTGCGATAATGAAAGAAAACTATCCTCCCGATGCTAGATTCAAATGTTTAGATCAACTTACAGATATCAATGTTTATCGATCTCTTCGAAATCTGCCGACCGCAAAGGGTTAATCTTCTTTCATTAAGTACTTGAAATTTTACATAGTTGTTTAAAGAATAAAAAAGGATTTATCTACTTATTTTGACCTGTTTTATCCACACGCGAACTTTATTGTATATTGTGCCGGACATTATACATAAGGCGTTTAACAAGGAGATGACGCCAATTAGAAAATCATTTTTCGAACGAGTCATAGTGCGTTCGATAGCTTGTATGTAGGTGATGAAAACCCTAGAGCCGTTCGTGCTAATGCGTCTTTGTTTAAGAGAATTTAAGAAACAAAGTTAGGGTCACGCAACTACATCTTACATAAGCAGAACTTTACGACCTCTTTCGAAATAGCGGCGTAGCTGAGGGGACTAAGGCTCCCACACATAGATTTCTGCACCGACGGCGAGCGTTCGGATCCCACCGACGACTGCTTCACTTCATGGTTTTTTTCCTTTTCTTTAATTTTCGACATATAGTAATACGTTATTAATAATTATTTATTTATTTTTTAATTTATTTATTTCGTTTTTATATAAAAAAATAAGGACATTTCGGGATATTTGAACGCAATATGAAATAAAAATATTAGGAGCGCAAAAAAGTTCTGAGCCCTAGATTTCATACTACTGAAACCACAATTTAAATTGCATTAATTTTCCCGCCCTCTTGCGGTTTTAAAGCAGTGACATTTGGTCTTTCGAAACACCGTGCGATTTGGCGTTTGATGCACATAACTTTAAAATCAGCAGTGTTCACGATGGCAATAACAAAAGAGCATATTCGATTTTCCATCCACTTCGCGTTTCATCTGAAGAAAAATGCTGCTGAAGCCACTGAAATGATCTGTGTTGCATATGGAGAGAACGCTGCAAGTTATGCTACGTGTAAAAAGTGGTATCAAAAATTTCTCCAAGGAGATTTCAGTCTTGAAGATGAACCGCGTGCTGGACGCCCTCAAAAGATTGAAACGGACGAACTGCAAGCATTGTTGGATATAAACTCTGCACAAACTGAAAAGGAGCTTGCAGAGCAACTTGGCGTTACGCGACAAGCCATTTCCACACGTTTACACGTGCAATGGGAAAAGTTCAAAAGGAAGGCAGATGGGTTCCGCATGCACTGTCCGAAGACAACAAAAATCGACGGCGTGACACGGCACTCACTTTGCTTTCAAGGTTCCGGAAAAAAGATTTTCTGCACCAAATCATTACAGGTGATGAAAAGTGAATACTTTATGGTAATCCGAAGCGTAAAAAATCATGGGTTGACCCTGGTCAACCTTCGACATCGACGCCAAAGACCAATATCCACGCCAAGAAGGTTTTGCTTTGCATATGGTGGGAATGGAAAGGTGTATTGTATTACGAGTTGTTACAGCCGGGTGAAACAGTAACGGCAGATCGCTATCAGCAACAATTGAGCAATTTGAGCGATGCGTTTGAAGAAAAGAGGCCATTTACTGGCAAAGGACGTCGTAAAGTGATACTGCTTCATGACAATGCCCGACCACATGTTGCGAAAGTGACTCAGGACCATATCTTTGCGTGCTGGGAACTTTTCCCGCACGCGGCGTATAGCCCAGACATGGCGCCTTCCGATTACTACCTATTCCGGTCTCTGCAGCATTTCTTGGCTGATACACATTTTGTGACACTTGAAAAGATACGAAAATACATTGATGACTTTATCGCCTCGAAGCCGGTGAGCTTCTACCATCAGGGAATTCGCAAGCTGCCCGAAAGATGGCAAAAGGTCATCGATGCAAACGGGGAATATTTCGTTGATTAATATAGTTTTGTTTGTTTTTAAATAAATTTTGAATTTTGCAAAAAAAGGCTCAGAACTTTTTTGCACTCCTAATATATAAATCGTATGAACTGATTATATATTTTTCAAGCAACGTATAAATTTTATACATGTCGAAATCAAATACAAACTTTATAAATGTCTACATATTATAAAATGTTTCCATTGCTTCGCAATATTGTGGATGAAAATTAATTTTACTTGTCTGTAAAAATAAACATTGTATGGTTTATCGATGTACATTTGACAGTTATGTGTTGGTATATTATTTTTGTTGTGATACATTTTATATGTTTATTAAAATAGTATGCGAAATATTATATAGATGAGACTCGCAAGCAAAGAACAGGCAAACGTTTTAAGAAAAGACCTTGTTAGGTAGAAAGGACTGTTGGTCCCCTCTATTCGATCTTTTTAACGGTTTTTACGGAAGGATTCTCTCACACATTGTAACGTGTTTCATCAGTATCGTGGCAGCATTTCTACAGAGAAGGTGATACGAAACATTAGAAATGGAGACAACATATATTACTGATGAAACCATTAATTAAAATTTTTCAAGCAACGTATAAAATTTATACGTTGCTTGAAAAATATATAATCAGTTCATACGCTTTATATATTTTTTATTTCATATTGCGTTCAAATATCCCGAAATGTCCTTATTTTTTTATATAAAAACGAAATAAATAAATTAAAAAATAAATAAATAATTATTAATAACGTATTACTATATGTCGAAAATTAAGGAAAAGGAAAAAAACCATGAAGTGAAGCAGTCGTCGGTGGGATCCGAACGCTCGCCGTCGGTGCAGAAATCTATGTGTGGGAGCCTTAGTCCCCTCAGCTACGCCGCTATTTCGAAAGAGGTCGTAAAGTTCTGCTTATGTAAGATGTAGTTGCGTGACCCTAACTTTGTCTCTTAAATTCTCTTAAACAAAGACGCATTAGCACGAACGGCTCTAGGGTTTTCATCACCTACATACAAGCTATCGAACGCACTATGACTCGTTCGAAAAACGATTTTCTAATTGGCGTCATCTCCTTGTAAGCCATACTAATATTTGTGTGCATGTAGAATATAAAACTGACCAATAGGATTCTTATTTTACAAAGAACTATGTAAAATATTAAGTTACCAACAAAAGAAGATTAACGTATCAGTGCGTACAATATAGTGGGACGAACTTTGTCAGCATGATTGTGTGCAAAATATCTAATCGCGCCTTTTAATTAAACCTTTTAATAGTGATAAGTATCGATTGATAACACATCGATTGATATCGAGTGACACACACACATACACAAAACAAAGATGAAAGAAGAATATAAATGGCACATGGATAATTATTTTCTGTAGTTATTGATCGCATTATTCATCACATCAATAGAATTCGTCCCACCGTATAGCGTACACCGATTTGTCAACAATTTAAAATTTGTTAATACAGTCTGTTTAGTAAGAGCATAAGCGACATAACTTTTAAGCTATTTATTATAAAAAAATAAGAAAAATTACATATGTATTACATAGCCAGTACTATGACGTTTTTACATTAATAAATCATCCAATTACCACTGTTGTCAATTATTGCTTAATATCTTCTGGGCATACTTTCTATCAATTTTTCAGCGTTGAGAAAAAAATCGCCATATCAAACGCAGCTATCGATATAATTGTTTCTCGTATACTTCTCTTCCGTTTAACTTACAATAATGTCTCATCTTTTGTTAACTTCTCGACCTTTGGAAATTTCAAAATCATCAAATTAACAAAAGTTAGGGTGCTATTGTAACAATATATTCTTGGGACCAAATAGAGTAAAAAAGTCTAATACCATTTTTCTCCGACAAACAACGAAATATCGTAAGTTAAATATTAATAAAGTTATCAAGTTATCCTTAAATGTTTCAAGAAATATTAGGCAAAAAAAATGTTTCAGACGAAAGTTATTCAAATTAATTGGTAGAAAAAATGGTGTAATAAAAAGTTGAGATTTCCATTTTAGAAAAGTAATGAGCAGTGAATATCTCGAAAGTGGCGTCATCAGTGAACAAACTGCTATCGCTATCTTATGTCTCCCTCCAAATCAAACAACTTTTGTTTAAACAATTTTTTCATATCAGGTGTACAACTTTGCTTCCGCCGTTTTTCTATAGATGGCTTTAGCGGTAAGTAGTGGTCAAAATAAATAGATCATAGACGTCATGCAATAAACTTGGATATCTGTCAACATTACCCCATACAAACATTAGTCGATTTGTGTCTGCATCATAAAGTTATTCTCAATTGAAAATGTCAGTTTACGAGCCAAATTCTCGTCATTTGCGGGAAATTTTAATTTTCTGCTTCAATATGAAGAAATCTGCGGCTGGGGCTCATCGAATGCTCCCAAATACTTATGGTGAAGCCACTATTTGTCAAAGAACGTGTCGTGAGTGGTTTCAACGCTTCAAGAACGGTGATTTTCATTCGAAGACCGGCATAGCGGTGGAAAAGAGAAGGTCTTCGAAGATGCAGAATTGGAGGCATTACTTAATGAAGACTCGTGTCAAAGTCAAGAAGAATTGGCACGATCATTGGGAGTGACTCAACAAGCAATTTCAAAACGCCTCAAAGACATGGGAATGATTCAGAGACAAGGAAATTGGGTGCCGTACGAGTTGAAACCGAGAGATGTTGAACGGCGTTTGTTTACTTGTGAACAGTTGCTTGAAAGGTAAAGACGGAAGAGATTTCTACATCGCATTGTGACTGGGGACAAAAAATGGGTTCATTACGATAACCCCAAGCGCAGAAAATCATGGGCATATCCCGGCCATGCTTCATGTCGACGGCCAAACCGAATATTCACGGCTCCAAAGTCATGCTCTGTATTTGGTGGGACCAACTCGGCGTAGTATATTATGAGCTATTATAACCGACTGAAACAATCACAGGCGATCGTTATCGAACAATTAATGCGTTTGAGCCAAGCATTGAAAGACAAACAGCCGCAATACAATGAGAGACACGATACAGTGATTTTGCAGCATGACAATGCTCGATTTCATGTTGCGAAAGTGGTCAAGACTTGGAAACGTTGAAATGGGAAGTCCTACCCCACCCGCCGTATTCTTCAGACGTTGCTCCTTCTGACTATCACTTGTTTCGATCAATGGCACACGGCCTGGTTGACCAGCACTTCCGGTCTTATGAGAAGTAAGAAATTGGATCGATTCGTGGATCGCTTCAAAAGTGACCAGTTTTTTCAACGCGGGATTCGTACGCTGCCCGAAAGATGGGAGGAAGTAATGGCCAGCGATAGACAATACTTTGAATCATAAATGTATAACCAGTTTTTTACAATAAAGCCTCGAATTTCGGAAAAAACGGCGGAAGCAAAGTTGTACACCTAATATAACAGCTATATAACATTTTAGTAACATGTGATTTTTCTGTTTCTGTATAACTGCAACTTTGTATGAATGGGAAATTACAACTAACATGTATATTGCTTGTAACGTACACATTATATTACGTGTTACATTTCGTTTTTACATTACGACAATGTAACTGTTACGTAACTGTGTTTACTGGGTAATTACCGGACACCCTGTATAATGCATAATGAAAGATATACAAAATATTTTGTTGTAGTTATACATATATACCAAAATTAATCTTATATATTTTTTAATCCTATGTATTTTTTAGAACTTTTATGATCATGTACCACTTTTTTACATAACACTGACCATTTAAAGACGTCTGAAGATGATTTTAAAATTTCAAAGATGTCTTATAAAATAATTACACTGAGAGAGAAAGAGAGGGGGAGGTAACGAGGGGGGGGGGAGAGTGGAGAGAAGGGGAGGGACAGAGTGAGAGAGAGAGATCTTAATGACGTCTTTAAGATATTTTGTCTTGATTTAAGATATTTTCGAGGCATTGTTTTAAAATATTATTTTAAGACTAAAGACTAAAGACATATTTAAAACTATCCAGATAGACAAATTTCAGCAGATTACTTGTATGGAGGTTGAATTCGAGAATTAAAATAGTAGCATAAGTACATAAAGATGTGTCTTCGTATAAGAAACATTGTAACAATATGTAAAAGAAGCAATCTGATGAAAATTGCGGCACATGTCGGTCGGCACAATTGTGTCGGCAAGAGGACACAATTAATCAGCAATACAAACAAACTGATATTTTGCTGCAAAATGAAATAATAAATATGTATTTCTTATAGCATATTACAAATATATTATGCCGCTTTAATGGTACATACAATATACATTGAATGCATGCATGCTATTGCCAACATGTCTGTCTATCTGAGTAGTTTGAGACTTTTATATTTATATGCAATCATAAATTTCTAAAATTATATAGACATTAAATCAAAAAATATATTTTATTTATTATCGTTTATTGTACTAAGTTCAGTCGAGAGTTACAATTAGATTGTAAATTTACTCATCTATCTCTTGCTCAAAATTAAGATCGGACATCAATTATAGCTAGCAAATAATGATAATATCCAGTAATATATGCATCAAAATTTAATCTTTAGAGATTAAAGTATATATTTCCGGATCATCATCCGCTAACTATCATCAATATATAATCCCAACTTTGAGCACAAGACAGATGAGCAAATTCACAGTTTACTAGGTGCGCAACTAAGTTTCCGGGTTTCACACATGCATGACGCTAACGACACGTATGTAGTCGACATACATGTCTGAAGTTGTGTTTTTTTTATAGCTTGGACATCTGTTAACAATAACCAGTCACCATAATACCAACACATATCGCAACGCAAAAATATTTTTTCTAACAACGAAGATGTCGAGTTTTGTGCCAAATAAACAGCATTTGCGGGAAGCTTTGCTTTTCTGCTTTAACTTGAAAAAAGTGCAGCTGAAGCACGTCGTTTGCTTGAGAGGGCCTACGGCGAACATGCACCATCGAAAACTACCTGTGAAGATTGGTTTAAACGCTTTAGAAGTGGCGATTTCGACACTGAGGACAAGGAGCGCTCCGAAAGATCAAAAACAATTGAGGACGCCGATCTGCAAGCGTTATTGGATGAAGATGATACGCAAACATATGATCAACTTGCGGAGGCATTAAACATGACTCGCCAAGGTATTTCCAAACGTTTACATGCCATGGAAAAAATTCAAAAGGAAAGAAAATGAGTGCCGCATGAGTTGACCGAGAGACAGATGGAAAATCGAAGAGCCACTTCCGAAATTTTGCTTTTGCGGCATGAAAGAAAGAATTTCCTGCATCGAATTGTTACTGGCGATGAGAAGTGGATATATTTCGAGAATCCCAAACGCAAAAAATCGTGGCTTTTACCTGGCGAAGCATCAACATCGACGGCACGGCCAAATCGCTTCGGAAAGAAGATAATGCTCTGCGTTTGGTAAGAAACCAGAAAAGAATCGTGTAGTATGAGCTGTTGAAACCGGGCGAAATTGTCAATGGGCATCGCTACCGACAACAACTGATCAATTTGAACCATGCATTGCTCGAAAAACGGCCAGAATGGGATACGAGACACGAACGAGTGATATTGCAGCACGATAACGCTCCGTGCCATCGCACTTCCATCGTCCAGGATACCATCAAAACGCTGAAATGGAATCTGCTACCGCACCCGCCGTATTCGCCAGACCTGGCCCCTTCCGATTATCACTTGTTCCGATCGATGGCGCATGGCTTGGCTGGGCAACACTTGGCCAATTTCGAAGAAGTGCAAAATTGGTTGAATGAATGGTTTCGGTCCAAAGACGTGTCGTTTTATCGTCGCGGTATTCATGTATTGCCAGAGAGATGGCAAAAATGTATAGCTAGCGAGGGACGATACTTTGAATAAACCATTTTTTGTATTTCTCTTGAAATTTTCCATTCTTCGTTGATCAAAAAACCCGGAAACTTAGTTGCGCACCTAATAAATATAATTGTATAATTGTATAATTGTAGTTGTAAAAACAGAAACGTATGTGTGAAAGAAAGATAGTTATTGAACACGGTAATATACAAATAGAAAACTGACCAAATTATAAAGAAAAATTCTCTAATAAGTGTCTAAAGTCTCTAAAGTCTTAATATACATGGCGTCCAATTTTAAAGTTTACAGTGCTATATTTCGCAAACCGATAATTTTATTGAAAAATGTTTCAAACAAAAGTTGTAGGGTTCAGAGGATGACATCTGACGGTGACTTTGGATTGTCGTTTAAAGGTCACGTAAAGGTCAACTTTAAAATCCTAAATGGAATTCCCCATTTTTTATTGCATATTCTTGTAGCCCTTGTCGAGACGTTTACAAAATACTATCTACTTTTGTCTTTTGCGTAAGCCATTCCCAAGATATGAAGCTTCGAAGTTGACATACCGCCGGCATTCGCCGATGTACACCGTAGAGAAGTTGCTCAGTCGAATTTATACATCATAGTTTACTTTCTTTCGGGAATCACCTCGATGCCACTTTCCCTCATCGATGGATAAGTCGGAATGGTCCAGTTTGGTGGCCACCAAGATCATTCGACCTTACGCCTCCGGATTTTTATCTGTGGAGGTTTTTGAAAGATGCAGTGTTCCATTAACCGTCAACCGTCAGAAAAATATTTGCTAGAATCGCTCAGCACACATTTCTGATGCGATCCATCATATCCTGCCACGTCGTTAGCGATTGACGGAACACTGCATCTTTCAGAAACCCCCACAGATAAAAATCCGAAGAAGTAAGGTCAGATGAGCTTGGTGGCCACCAAGATCACCCGACCTATTCATCGATGAGGGAAAGTGGCATCCCGTGATGGCAAGAGGTGATTCCCGAAGAAAAGTAAACTATGATGTACAAATCCGACCGAGCAACCTCTCCGCGGTGTACATCGGGTAATGCGAATGCCGGCGGTATGTCAACTTTGAAGCTTCACATCTTGGGAATGGCTTACGCAAAAGACAAAAGTAGATAGTGTTTTGAAAACGTCTCGACAAAGGCTACAAAAATATGTAATAAAAAATGGAGTGTTCTATTTAGGATTTTAAAGTTGATCTTTACGTGACCTTCAAAGGACAATCTAAGGGCAAGCCAAGGTCACCGTCAGATATTCTCCTCCGAACTCTACATTTGTTTGAAATATTTTTCAATAAAATCATCGGTTTGCGGAATATAGCATTGTAAACTTTAAAATTGGACACCCTGTATTTGCTATATGCGAATGCCGGCGATATGTCAACTTCGAAACTTCATATCTTGGGAATGGCTTACGCAAAAGACAAAAATAGGTAATGTTTTGAAAACGTCTCGACAAGGGCTACAAGAATATGTAATAAAAAAGTTCTATTTAGGATATGCGACGCTCATGAAACTAACTAAGGAATTAACACGAACTGCAAAATTGATTTTCGAACGAGTAATAAAGTAAGCTCATTTAATAGTTATAATATATTAGGAGGTTGCATTGAGAGCCGCTGTTTTTTGTGTTTTCTTGCATTTATTTCAATAACAAAATGTGCGAATATATCAATCGAAGTATTCGTCTTCAGAAGCTATAACTTTTTCCCACTTTTCTAGTAGAAGTTGAATTCCGCGACGAAAGAATAGTCTGTCTTTTGAGCCAATCCATTCAGCAACCATGTTTTCGACTTCTCCGTAATTATGGAAATGTATATCTTCTAAAACGTATTGCATCGATAGGAACAAATGGTAAATTTTAAAGTTGATCTTTACGTGACCTTCAAACGACAATCTAAGGGCAAGGTCACCGTCAGATATCCTCCTCCGAACTCTACAACATTTGTTTGAAATATTTTTCAATAAAATCATCGGTTTGCGGAATAATCGCTTGGGATTTGTTTATGAGAAAGTTTAATGTAAAATAGAGTTCATGAAATCGCACATATAAGGCGAACTATAACATTACTTTTTACTGAAGTACTATAGTTGAGTATGTGACGCCTGGTGTGCGTCCAGGCGGGTCCTTCCCGCGAAGGAGTTCTCACGATAGGGCCTTGGCGAGACACGGCTCGCCGGAGCCCAGCGGCTAGAAGGGATCGCGCTCAATCTATTTGCTCCAAGATCGATTATACAGTTTTATTTATAAGAGAAGATTACTATGATATAATATGTGGTGATTGCGACCGGTGGGCAGTCACTTGACAAGATCCATCCGCGATTAATTTCGTGTTGCCGAGATCTGCGCTTGTCCTTCCCCGCTTGTGCGCGGCGCTTCCTCACGCGAAGGGCGGTTGGTCGTGCTCGTCGCAGGGTGTTCGTGGCACGGGAGAGCGGCGCCGGATCGTGGGTCGTCGGGATGCACGTGGCTCTTCGGGCCACTCTTACGTACGCTGGACCGCGGACCGGTGATATCAGCGAGGACCCTCGCGTCGTGTAGGGTTGGCGAGCATACTCGCTCCTGGCAATTGGCGAGTACGCTCGCTCTGGAAGATAGCGAGTATGCTCGCTCTGGAAGATGGCGAGTACGCTCGCTCTAGAGGATGGCGAGTACGCTCGCTCTGGAAGATGGCGAGTACGCTCGCTTCAAGATGCCGAAGAACTCTCGGGCGGGTCGGCGTCTCGTCTCGAGGCGTCGGAAGAAAAGGTACCTCTCGCTAGTCGCAGGGCGCCTTATATTGGCCGCCCGTGCGACTTTGGCTCGTTCCCCCTCCGTATCTCGCGACACGGGGGAGCACGTGACGGCCGCATGCCACGCGCGCCGAGGCGGTCCTTGCCTCCACGCGCGTGCCACGTGCTCGCTCGCTCTTTTGCTCCCTTCGCTCGCTCGTTCCTTCGCTCTTGTCGCTCGCTCGTTCTTTTCGCTCCTGTCGCTTGCTCGCTCGCTCGCTCGCTTGCAAATATAGTCCTGTGCAGGGTGCATAACCCGCGGAATGTATTCTGCACGGCCCGATTCGTAACGATCGGCGTATCGTTACAGTAAATTAATTGTAAGACGCGCATACCGGTACTTTTTGCACCGGCGCACAGTGGGCAAAAAGACTCATTTTTTGGACAATAATCTACGACAGTGCAATTTTCAACCGATTTCAAAAAATTTTTTTTTATTTACTCACGAAACATTGCTTTACAACGTAGTACTGCGGCATTGATGAAAAAAGCTGAAATTCAAAATGACGGGTAGAAAATGAGCGGCGAAAATATTGAATTCCTGTCGAATGATACTTTTCTTTTATAATATTAAATATATTTACACTGAAATTGTTTTTGGAGTCGCTAAATATGAATTTCAGATCAAATTTAAAATTATAAAATCAAAATAACATTTATTATTGGAGACTTGAATAAGTTCTCGCTATTTTTTCGTGAAAATGAATGCTTTATTTAAAAAAATTAGTAAAGAACATGTCATTAAAAGTATTATCCATCGCTAGCCACTACTTTCTCCCATCTTTCTGGCAGCATACGAATACCATGTCGAAAAAACGACTCATCTTTTGAAGTTATCCACAAATCGACCCATTTTTTGGCATCTTCATAAGAATGGAAGTGCTGCTCAGCCAGGCCATGAGTCATCGATCGGAACAAGTGATAATCGGAAGGAGCAATGTCCGGTGAATACGGCGGGTGGGGTAGGACTTCCCATTTGAACGTTTCCAAGTAAGTTTTGACCGGTTTTGCAACATGTGGCCGAGCGTTGTCATACTGCAAAATTACTTTGTCGCGTCTCTCCTCGTATTGCGGCCGTTTTTCCTTCAATGCTCGGCTCAAACACATAAATTGTAATCGATAGCGATCTCCCATGATGGTTTCGTTGGGTGTGAGGAGCTCATAATATATTACACCCAGCTAATCCCACTAAATACAGAGCATGAGTTTGGAACCATGGATATTCGGCTTTGCCGTCGATGTTGATGCATGGCCGATGTGTGTGAAGTTAGCATCGCCATTTCGTACTTTCGCAAAAAACGAAATTGTGTTGAGTTGTGCTAGGTTTGTGCCACGTTGTGCCGCAAGAACCAATCGCCCATCTCAAAAAACAAAGCGACAATTAAAAAAAAACAATTTTTTGGCCAGCATCGCCATTTTGTTTTTTCGAAAAAACAAAAATTGTGCTGGCTGCAGCCGCGGCTACTGAAAGTTGTGCCGCAAATATAAAAACTCTATTTCTTTCCGTTCAAGAGAAAACAAATATCAAATATTTCGAATTTAAGATATAACGTTTATTCATATAGAACTTTTGAACCGTGACACATAAACGAATTCTGCGACTTGTGCTGAGTTGTGCTAATCGAGTACAACAAGAAACGAATAAGACGTGTTTTGAAAAACTTGCCAACACGGGCTTCGAATCCCAGCACTGGAAAAAGTTGATATCGTAGTTCAGATACCGCCGGCATTAGCATTATCCGAAGTGTACCACGCGGAGGTTGCTCGGTCGGATTTACACCTCTTGTGTGTGTGTGCGTGTGTGTGTGTGTGTGTGTGTGTGTGTGTGTGTGTGTGTGTGTGTGTGCGCGCGCGCGCGCGCGTGTGCGCGTGTGCGCGTGTGTGGGTGTGTGCGTGTGTGCGTGTGGGTGTGAGGGTGTGTGGGTGTGTGTGTGTGTCAACAAAGATAAGGACCCCACGATTCGTCAATCTCGTAGTATTTAGCGACTCCAAACCCTCTTTGTTGTGTGTGTGTGTGTACATGCGCGCCCGCTCGCATGTATGTATGTATGTATATATGTATATACACATAAATATATAATTTGAGAATATTTCAATCTTTTAATTTGGCGAGAGAATATAAATACATATATGACCTTTAATTAATGTTTGCTCATTAAGAACTACTGACTTACCTTTACGCGATGCATCATCATAATAAAGCCATCTGCAACCTATTTTAATGTAAGCAATGTAATGACCTACAGATGCTATATTATTACTACCTTCATATGCAATTATACCGGATAAAATGTATTTGTTGTTGCAAGTAATCTGTAAATCTGTGGGAAATTCAGATAACATGGTCAATTTTTCATTACCACAATCAGTTTCTATAATTAAATGTGGACCATAAGTAATGTGTGATTGCTGAGGTTTTTTGCAACATATTCCAGGAATGTCAAGTCCTTCGTTTAATGCTTCCATTAAAAATTGCATTCCTTTTTCATGTAACATAGTATAATTGACATCACAAAGGTACTTTCGACGTATTTTTACACGGTTGCATGTTTCGCAGGTATTTATTATCGTAAAACTTGGCACATCTTCGAGCAACCAAGTTGCGAGATTAGCAATATTAGAAATAGCGTTAACTTTTATTATATAATCATTTGTAATATCTGGCTTTAATTGCTCGAGATTGCACAATATTGTAGCACGTTCTTTAAAGAAATGTGCACTCAACCCCTCTTTTATTAATATTTTGGCGCATAATATTAATTTTGATTGTGTTTCCAATAATGCCATATTATATGCTTCATTATTTATCAAACTTGTGGATAATATTTGACATAAACTATCAAATCCACAAGTATTTGTTATTATTAATGTCATTTTTCCACTTTTGATATTTTTGCAATAATTTGCATGCGGTATTACAGGCAATGTAATATATTTATCGCTATTTGTGTCAAAATTGGGGCATGTATCAGTATAGCGATAAACAGCCTGTTTTTTAGTGTTTTTATTGCGCCAATTTTGCTGGGCTTGCAATTCTGATAATGCTGTTAAATCGTCATCTGTAGAGCTTTCATCGCAAACAGAAATATGTGCTTCAACGATAGAGTCGTCTTCTAATTTTCTTGCAATCGCTAATTTTATTTTCCCTGATAAACTAGAAATATGTTTACTAACAAATTTATCAGCTCTCATAGGGAGAGACACATCTCTCAAAACACGGTTTTTTAAATCATTAAATTCTGATTCTACCGCTGCAGACGTTGCATTTATAGAGCCATAATTAAATTGCACACATAATTGCAGTAAACAATGGAAAGTATTTTAATAAAACTTTAAATTTCTTTGCAAAATCTATGCAGTAAAATCCATTAATATCGTAGGATTCTTCCAACCCACTTGTTTGAGAAACGCAATCGTTAAACATTGCATCAACCCAATGGTGTATATTTATTTCGCCTGCATCTTCATCGTTTAAAATATTTTGGTTATTTTCATCTTCAGCAGATATTGGTAGATTGTCATCAATTATTGATAATGCATCTGTATCGCCGCGTATATACGATGTTAAACTATTTCGTGCTCTTTCAGTTAAACTATTAGGACTTTGATAAGGACTTACCGCAAGTATTAAAATATTACGTGCAATTTCTTCAAATTCGTGGAATGTATTTTGTTTTCTTAGAACTGCCATTGCACGTAAAAAAAATAATCTTACTATAGATGGTTTGCCAGAAAAACACTTCCATCTAGCAATCATATTCATATAATGGCAAACATCTAATCGTATAAGGCACGATGGTATAGATAATTTTGCACCAGTCAATAAAGCAAAACATGTAGATAAATAATCATACAATGTAGCAGATTTCGCAAATGCTCTTGCAACAGCTCCGAGCAAAGCTTTGTCAAAATCGGTAACTACTTCTTTAGGAGAAGGAAATGTCGACTTTTGCATAGCACCAGTTTGTAAAAATTCTTGTAACCAAAATACTATCGTGTTTGTATTTTGTGATGCGGAAATCATTTGAAAAATGGGAGCTGTATTTTCGGAAATTTGTGTAACTGCTTGATACAGATATATATGTGAACACAATTCACCATTTGGCAGTTTAATTTTTTTTATTAAAGATCCAGTAGCATCATTATATAATGTCATGTGATATTTCTCATATATAGCGAATTGTTCTCGTGTCCAATAATGCACAATTAACGGATCCATCCCAATAAATCTAATCGCGCCTTCGAAACGTAAATTATATTTCATTAACAAAAGATTCTCAAACATATTAACACATGTTGTACCTAATAACTCGTCATGCCGTTCTTGTTTAGCTTTCCGAAGTACATGACTCGTATATAAATGTGCAGGTTCGTTATCTCCAACATCCATTAAAGTATCAGCTTGTTCTCGTCTCCACATACAAGGAAGTGTCTTACCCTCAACTAACTTATAGGCGACTTTTTTACGATCAAGACCTTTTAATTGTCGCTTTTTCTTATGTTTTATGCTTGAATCATAAGCATGAACCTTATATTCCATTATTACATCTTCCTTTTCCTATGGAGCGTTTATAATTTGTCCAATAAACTCACATTTACATTCAGTGCATTTGCCAGTAACGGTTAAAAATATCCCACTTTCTGATATTTGTGAATTCTTGAAAGTAAGTGCACACGGTAATTTTGTTTCATCATGTAATCGCCTATAAAGTATGCTTTTCCACGCATAGCATCGTAATACACGTATATTACGTTTACCACGGTTTTTAAATTCGTATTTTACTACTTCATCAGATATTTACAACCATATATCCGTGACATTCATCGAGAAAAAACGTGTGACTATTATTTAATGTGTCAATTGTTGTAGCCGAAATATTTGAATCGTTTTCTTCTATTTTAATATTACGTATTGAAAGTAAGTCTTTATAAACATTGTAACGATTTGATTTTAAAATAGTATAAATATATTTCGGTTTTATCAAGTTATCTAATATAGTAGACAGTTGTTTATATAAATTACAACTCGGAGGTGCAATGCGACCATCATCTCCTATGACATCTTTAAAATCTTCCGACTGCAATAACTCAACCAACTTTCCGACGAAAGCCATTGTAGGGAATCAAGAGACGTGGCAGCGTCTCGTGTCAAGTGTGCGAAGTGAGAAACGGCGTAAGGCCTAGAGCTGCCAGATTCACTGCATTGCCCGCAAGCCCACGCATATAGAGGGGAAACGTATGCACGTGTTGAGTCGTGTCCGTGTGCGCCCGGCGTTCGGCAAGGTTCGGGCAGTAGAAAAGGAAAGCGTGATCTGCGCAATCTCTTTCTTTCGTATAGTATAGCTGTAGCTACGGCTGCGTTCCGAAATTCACTGTCAATACTAAAAATATATAGTTTATATCATGTATACTATAATTTCAGTGCTGGCAGTGAATATCAAAATAGGCCCTATTCAACTCAGCACAAGTCGCAGAATTCGTTTATCTGTCACGGTTCAAAAGTTCTATGTGAATAAACGTTATATCTTAAATTCGAAATATTTGATATTTGTTTTCTCTTGAACGGAAAGAAATAGAGTTTTTATATTTGCGGCACAACTTTCAGTAGCCGCGGCTGCAGCCAGCACAATTTTTGTTTTTTCGAAAAAACAAAATGGCGATGCTGGCCAAAAAATTGTTTTTTTTTAATTGTCGCTTTGTTTTTTGAGATGGGCGATTGGTTCTTGCGGCACAACGTGGCACAAACCTAGCACAACTCAACACAATTTCGTTTTTTGCGAAAGTACGAAATGGCGATGCTAACTTCACACACATGCATGGCCGGGCTTACCACACGATTTTCTACGCTTCGTGTTATCGTAGTGTATCCACTTTTCATCGCCAGTCACGATAAGATGCAAAAAACCTTTCCTTTTCTGCTGTTGAAGCAGCTGTTCACACGTGAAAAAACGTTGTTCAACGTCTCTCGGCTTGAATTCGTACGGCACCCAATTTCCTTGCTTTTGAATCATTCCTAATGCTTTTAAATGTTTGGCAATTGTTGTGTGATCAACTCCTAATAATTCTGCAAGTTCATTTTGCGTCTGACATGGGCCTTTATCGAGTAATGTTTCCAATTCTTCGTCTTCAAACTTTTTCGGTGCACCAGAGCGTTCTTTATCTTCAACATCAAAATCATTATTTTTAAAGCGTCTAAATCAGTCTTTGCATGTTTTTTCCGACAGAGCATGGTCGCCGTAAGTCTCCACAAGAATTCTATATGCTTCAGCTGCAGATTTTTTTTTTAAATAAGTAATGCAGTAAAATTCTCCGCAAATACTCTTTTTTTGGTACGAAATTCGACATGTTTAACGCTATGAAAGAATATATTGTTTACGCTTCGGCGGAATAACATATACTGTCACATCGAGCCTAATGGTGGAGCTTCACGATGAAGTTGGCTGTAGTATTGTCCGATGCAAAAAGGCTAAGATAAAACCATCTGTCGGGAAACAGCGAGAACTTATTCAAGTCCTCAATATAAAAGTCAAAAATGTTAGAATTTTACAAGATTTATTGGATTTACAAAAAAAGATTATTATGCACTTGGCACATAATTATTTAAAAATTTTTCATATTTTAATATTAAATTTGTACAAAAAAGCAGAATTTTGTTATATTGCTTTATAACTGCTTAGATAATAAAACAATATTTAAGCCTTTATACAATGTCAAGGTATCAGTCATTATAAGGGTACTGGTTTTGTGTTTTCTTTGTTTTTTTCAATTTTTTAAATGTTTTTGTTTAATTTAAATGATTATGTTATATTTGTTTGAATTTTTTTCTACTTACACGTTTTAGGTTAATATTTTTATGTTTTACGCCATTTTTATGTTTAAACGCCATTTGTGTGTGTGTATGTGTGTGTGTGTGTTTGTGTGGTGTGTGTGTTTGTGTGTGCATGTGCGTGGACGTGTGCGTGTGCGTGTGTGTGTGTGTGCGTGCGAGCGTGCGGCGTGCGTGCGTGCGGCGTGCGTGCGTGCGTGCGTGCGTGCGTGCGTGCCGAATTATTGCACATAGCATTAAAATCAGTCGTATGACTCAACTAAGAGATCTCTTAGTTATACGACTGATTTTAAAACTATGTGCAATAATTCGGCACACACACACACACACACAAATAATGTTTAAAACATAAAAATATTAACCTAAAACGTGTAAGTAGAAAGAAATTTAAACAAATATAACATAAACATTTAAAATAAACAAAAACAATTAAAAATTTGAAAAAAAAATAAAGAAAACAAAAAAAACAAAAAACCAATACCCTTATAATGACTGATGTCGTCAATGACCTTGACGTGGTATAAGGGCTTAAATATTGTTTTATTATCTAAGCAGTCATAAAGCAATATAACAAAATTCTGCTATTTTGTACAAATTTAATATTAAAATATGAAAAATTTTTTAATAATTATGTGCCAAGTGCATAATAATCTTTTTTTTGTAAATCCAATAAATCTTGTAAAGTTCTGACATCTTTTACTTTTATAATAAATATTATTTTGATTTTTTAATTTTATGTTTGATCTCAAATTCATATTTAGCGACTCAAAAAATAATTTCAGTATAAATATATTTAATATTATAAGAGAAAAATATCACTCGACAGGAATTCAATACTTTCGTCACTCATTTTCTATCCGCCATTTGGAATTTCAACTTTTTTTCATCAATGCCGCAGTACTACGTTGTAGAGCAATGTTTCATAAATAAATTAAAAAAAAATTTTTGAAATCGGTTGAAAATTGCACTGTTGGTAAATTTTTGTTCAAAAAATGAGTCTTTTTGCCCACTGTACGGCGGTGACGTTTAGGTCCGGCCAACATTTATCCGCTTTGTGCCTCTTTTTGTATGTATGTTGTACGTAGGGCGTATAATTACAACTATATTATGTAGATTTATATATTAATCCTATTATTATGTGAATAATTAAAGCGGTTTTAGATTATGTAAAATATCAGGTGTAGTAAAAAGAAATCCATTATTGTTTCATGAAATTGAAGGCTTTAATTACCATAGTTAGAATGATCCGATTTAGGTCAAATATGCGCCGTTTTGTTCGATAACTTGTTGCCATTTTGAAGGTAATTTCATTATGCCTCTCTCATAGAAGCCCTCGTCCCTATTGGCAAAAAATTGAGACAGTCGATTTTCACAAGCCTCTCTTGAAGCAAATTTTTCACCAGCATAATTGTTCGCCATGGACAGGAACAGATGGTAACCACTTGGTGCCAGGTCCGGACTATAAGGTGGATGCATAAGAACCTCCCAACCAAGCTCCCGGAGCTTCTGGCGAGTCACTATCGATGTGTGTGGCCTGGCGTTGTCCTGATGGAACACAATTCCTCTCCTATTGGCCAAAGCTAGCCGCTTCTGGGCGATTGCTTCCTTCAGACGGTCCAATTGTTGACAGTACAGTTCCGAGTTAAGAGTTTTGTCGTAGGGGAGCAGCTCATAGTAGATAATTCCCTGCCAGTCCCACCAAATACACAGCAAAACCTTCCTGGCCGTCAATCCTGGCTTGGCCACCGTTTCCGCCGGCTCACCGCGATTCGACCACGACCGTTTTCGCTTGACGTTGTCGTAAGTGATCCATTTTTCATCACCAGTGACCAACCGCTTCAGAAATGGGTCGATTTTGTTGCGATTTAGCAGCGATTCGCAAATGGAAATTCGGTCCATGAGGTTTTTTTACGTTAACTCGTGTGGCACCCATACATCGAGTTTCTTTTTGTATCCAGCCTTATTCAAATGGTTCCAAACGGTTTTTTGTGCAATCTTTAGCTCTTGGGCAATCGAAACAGTGCTTACATGACGGTCGGACTCGACAATGTCCATGATTTTATCGATATTTTCGACAATTGGCCTTCCAGTGAGTGGTGCATCTTTGACATCGAAATTACCGGAACGGAATCGACGAAACCAAAATTGCGCGTGATTGGCTGTTACAGTATCAGGACCATAAACACTATTCATATTTTCAGCCGCCTGGCTTGCGTTTTCGCCTTTATCGAAGAAGAACTGTAAAATATAGCGTATTTTCTCTTTGCTAGTGTCCATCTTTGACGCGCGCTCAAACAAAACTGAGTCAACTAATCACAAAACTGTCACAAAAGTTTTTTTAGTACGAAATCTCATCTTTCTAACGCCATCTAGTGGAACCCGATCGGACTTATACAACGCGAGATACAGATAACTAAAGCCATATATTGGAAAAATAATGGATTTCTTTTTACTACACCTGATATTATGAGCTTCTCAAACCCAACGAAACCATCGCGGGAGATCACTATCGACTATAATTGATGCGTCTGAGCCGAGCATTGAAGGAAAAACGGCCGCAATACGAGGAGAGACATGACAAAGTAATTTTACAGCATGACAACGCTCGGCCTAATTATGCAAAAGACGTTATTTATTAATTAATATTTTTTAATTATTCTTCCCCCTTAATTGATTCCCCCTATTAATTGATCCCCCTCTTAATTGATAGCCCCTCTTAATTGTTCCCCCTCTTAATTGATACCCTCTCTTTATTGATCCCCCCTCTTTATTGATACCCCTTCTTTATTGATCCCCCCTATTTATTGATACCCCCTCTTTATTGGTACCCTCCTCCTCCACCCCAGAATTTTTGATTCTATGAGCAAGATGGCGGCCGTAACGTCACCATAGAAAAACGCGTCGGGCTGTAGGTAGACTCGAATCTGGGCCCCGCGAGTTGTTATCGGACGCTCGAACCTCCTAGACCATTGCTGCCTGTTGCTAGTAGACGTCTAGTGAAGGTTCTTACAGTATGTGTGTGATGACGTCACGCATACGTCAAAAGAAAAAACATGGCGGCGGTGTAGGCCAGACTTGAACCTGAGTCCCGCGGTTGCTATCGAGTCGCTTGAACCTTCTAGACCACCGTCGCCTATTGCTAGTAGACGTCACGTTACGGGTAAGATGGCGACCGTGACGTCACGCATACGTCAAAAGAACAAACATGGCGGCGATGTAGGTAGGGTCAAACCTGGGCCCCGCGATTACTATCGAACGTCTATCGGACGTCTCTCGAACGTCTTTTTTCTTTTTTTTTGGTAACGCAGAGGAAATCCATCTTGGATACCCCCTCCCCTTGGGGGAGGAGGGGGTTATGTCGGACTCCTACCGACTAAAACCCTTGTGGGATGTCTACCTGTCGGGCCGTTGGGTGGGGAGTTAGGAGAACTGCTCCCGCATTCTCTCCCCAACCCCCCGGTCCCAGGGCTCTCCGGGAGCCCCACGCCATCAACGTACCGCGCCCTGTCCCGCAGAGGGAGTCTAGGGCGCGGTCCCCAGTGGGTTGCCCCACCGGTTGGCCTTCTGGTATCACCTATTAGGAGGAAGGGGATATACACCCCTCCTCCTTACTCCCCTCCTTGCTAATCAATGAGGGGAAGGTTTTGGGGGAGTGGGCCCGGCCCCAACCGAGACACCACTCCCCCTTGTCCTACCTGTTCGACCGCACGGGGGGATCTAGGGAAACCTAGTCCCCCCCGTCCGGACGGAGGCGGGCCCGAGGCGGCCGAGGAGTCTCTGTCCCGTCCCTGCGGACAGGCAAGTCCTCCTCGGCCGACGCCACCTCGGGCCCGCTGCCGATTCCCCCTTCTGGGGACCGCCGACCAGTGCGTCGCCTATTGCGGCGCACCCCCGGTCGGCGTCCCCACTTCGCGGCCTCCTTCTGCGAGATGGTTTCCCTGCAGAAGGAGGCCGCTGCGTCCCACGCTTCCTCGCTCCCGCACATGGCCATGACCATGCGCGGGAGCGAGAGTTCCCCTCTTCGACACCTCACCGCCACCTCGAGGACCCGGCGCTCCCCGTCCCGTGCAGAGCATGCGGACAGGGTGTGGTGCGCCGTGTCCTCGAGGATGGGGCAGTGGTGGCATCGAGTGGTGGGCTCCTTTCTTATCCGGTGCAGATACCGACCGAAGCAGCCGTACCCGGTCAGCATCTGCACCAGGTGGAATGTCATTTCACGCCCCCTCCTGCCCGTCACTTCAGACAGGCAGGGGCGGACAGCCGCGGCCGTTGTAGGACCGGACACCTTCGGGTCGGACGATTCGTCCTTCCACTTCCGAAGGATCCGGTCCCTGGCCTGGAGTTTCAAGCTCTTCAACTCCCTGGCCGTTAGCGTCCCCTCCCCGCGGAGCTCCTTCACCCGCCAATAGAGGATGGACCTCTCCTCGGCAAGGAGCTCCACGGGAGGGACATTGGCCAGAGTGGTTGCCGCCATGTATGACACGGTCCGATACCCTCGAATCGCCCTAATTAAAACTGGCCTCAAGGCCTGCCGAAGGGAGCGTTTTCCCCTTCGGCAGACCAAGAGGCTGGGCGCCCATATGGGCGCCCCGTATAGGGCGATCGAGAGCACGGCCGTGACATACAGGCGGCGAGCCATCCAGCCTGGGCCGCCTTGGGCGCGCATGAGGCTGGCAACCGCCAAGCCCGCTTTGCGCACCCAGGGGGCCAGGTTCCCAAAATGAGACCCGAAACTCCAACAGCTATCCAGCGTCAGGCCGAGATACTTCATAGTCGGCCCGACGCGAACGTGGACGCCATCCACAACGACCTGAATCTCCGGAGGCGCCCCTCGACCTCTGCCGTAAAAATATACGGCTTCGGTCTTCTGGGGCGCCACCGACAGGCCCAGGTCCTTTATGGTGCCCACTACCGATGCCAGTGCCGCCTCCGCTCGGAGGCGGGCTTTCCCCCAGCTCTCCTCCCCGGCCACCACTGAGAGTGTCATCTGCATAGCAGATGACGTGGCAGCCCGGGGGGAGCGGAGTTCTCAGCACCCGGTCGAACGCGATGTTCCACAGCAGGGGGCCCAAGACGGACCCCTGCGGAACACCGCGCTCCATAGTGCCCCGGCCTTGGACCCCGCCCTCCACTGGGAAGGCGAGGTCCCTGCCCCCGAAGTAGGCCGAAAGGATACGCCAGAGATAAGCGGGCACACCGTGATGCACGAGTGCCCGCCCTATCTCCGGCCACGGCAGGGTGTTGAAGGCGTTCCTTATATCTAAGGACACTGCCAGCAACACCCCGCCGTCCCTCTCCATGACCGCCTGGGTCAGGCCCCGGAGGCACTGGACTGCGTCCAGCGTTGATTTCTCGGGCCTGAACCCATACTGGCGATCGTGGAGGTTCGGCCCCTCCGAGGACAGGTGCCGGACGAGGCGGTCGGCAATGATGCGTTCTAGCAACTTGCCCGCCTCGTTCAGCAGGCATATCGGCCTATAGGCCGACGCACTGCCGGGTGCTTTGCCCTCCTTGGGGAGGAGGACCAGTTTGGCCCTCCTCCACTCTGGGGGGAATACCCCCTCCCTGAGACACCTGCACAGTACCCTGCGCGTGGCCGCGAACAGGTTTCCCTCGCCGAGTGCGAGGGCCCAGGCGCGGCCAGGAATTCCGTCGGGGCCAGGGGCCTTGCCGTTGACCCCGAGCCTTTTCCTGGCCTCAGTGAGCTCCTCCGGACTGACCTCCAGACCCTCGTCCTAGTCTCCCTCCTCCATTTCTGGGTGAGGGATCCTGGGTGGGCCCCCTTCTGCCCTCGGAAAGAGGGCGTCCAGGAGCCCATTGAGGGCCTGGTGGTCCAACTGTTCGGTCGATGGGAGCGCCCAAGGGCGAATCTTCCCAGTCACCCTTTTGTAAGGGCGCCCCCACGGATCGTCGTCCAGGAAGCTCACTAGTTGCTCCCAGGCCGCTCGCTTTGCCTCGGCGATGGCGGCTTTTAGGCTCTCCCTCGCATCGAGGTAATCCCTTTTCGCCACTGCGGCATCCCCGTCTTCTCGCCGGGCCCGTGTCAGTTGCCTCCTGGCAGCTATGGCGGAGCATCGGAGCCGCCGTAGCTCCTCGCTCCACCAATACGTGGCCCGGCGGCGACGGGGGAGGGATCTGAGCATCACGACGTCGCAACACGACGTCACGATGCCCACTATTTCCCCGGCCCCTTTACAGGGGTCGGGATTCCGCTCTCCTGGCCCCTCTCTCAGGTGCCAGGATGCCACAAGGACAGCCGCCCGAAACCTGTCCGCGTCTAGCCGATTGAGGGCCCATCTCTTGGGGAGAGGGAGTTTCCTCTCGGGTTTGGGGAGGCGGAGGATCCACACTATGTGTCTGTGATCAGACAGTGTTTCCCCCTCCGCATCCACCTTCCACTCGTGGAAGAACCCGGCGGCCGAGTGGGTCGCCCAGGTCAAGTCAATGACCGAGGCTCCACCCCCCCCCCGGCCGCACGCAGGTGCTCTCTGAGCCCTCATTCATCAGAATGAGGCCCAGTCCCGCCGCCCAGCCGATTACGGTGTCCCCCCGGCGGTCCCGTTGCCGGGGATTGCAACCCCACCCTTCCGAGTGGGCATTGAAGTCCCCGGCAACTATGACTGGTCGGGGATGGCACCTTCGTACCAGCTCCCCAACCCTGTCCAGGACCGCCTTAATCGGGGCAAGAAGTCCGAGACCGGCCCTGTTCCTGCGGTGGGGAAGATATATCCCCACCACAGTAACCGGCCCCCAATCGACTGCCACGTACGAGGGCCCCGATTCCCTGAATACACAGGGTGGGGCCCCGTCGCAGGGTTTGCCACCAGGGCCACCGAGCCGTCCGGACCGCCGAACCAGTTCGCACTGCGAACCGGGATCCAGATCGGCTCGGTGACCATCGCCAGCCCGGCGCCCAGCTCAGTCATCCTCTGTATGCAGAGGTCCTGAGCCTGGGCGCAGCGGCCGACGTTGGCCTGTAGGGCCCGGAGTGGCGTGAAGGCTAAGCTTTGCACGCCTCTTCCGTGCTGCCTACTTTAGCCCCCCTGGTCATCCACCGACGGCAGAGCCGTCTCGGATTCCCCGTGGGAGACTTCGGCCGTGGTGGCCCCGTCTGCAGGTACCTTCGCGGAGTGGTGGGGGGTCCCTACCTTCGCGACTCCTTCCTCTCGGGAGTATGAGGAGGAATCGGCTGAATGGGGAGATGGGGGTGGCGTTCCCTCCATCCCCCTTCTTCTACAGTTGTTGGGGGTGGGCCCGTGGGCTCCACCCTCCTCACCTTGGAGCTTTGCCCCTCCTCTGTTGCCGGCTCCTCCCGTTCGGCGTCCCCGGTCAGAAGGTCCAGTCCCTGGTCCTCTCACCCCTTCCTTTTTCTCCCGGCTGCAGCTGGTGGCTCCTTCTTCCACCCCTCCAGACCTGGAGTCGTTTCCGGCTCCCAATCCAGCTGAATGAGCGGTTGGTCCTCCTCCTTCTGGGTTCCCGCTGGAATGAGAGCCGGCAGTTCCCCGGCGCTCGTTTTCCCCTCAAGGTCCCTCTTTGGGGGAAGGGACTCGCTCCTCTCCCTTGGCTGCTCCGGTGTGGGTTGGACTGGTACATCGGCGGCGTCTCGAGGTCCCGCCGCCTTTGCACCTCCCGCTCCTCCCGGTCCTCATCCCTTCTCTCCTCCCTTCTTCTTTTTCTTCTTTCCTGGAGAGGGGCCACAGGCCGGCCCTCCGATCTTATGATCGGAGGGCCTCTACGTTAGCGATCAATGTTCAGTTGTGCCATCACTAGCACACACTTCCTTGATCGGAGGGCCTGCCCGCCTCGACGCAGACGGGGCAGTTCACCGCCCGTTGACACCCCTTGGCGCGGTGGCCGGGGGTACCGCAGCGATAACATAGGTCGCTACGGTCGACGGCGCTGGTGCACCGCTCGCGCACGTGCCCCGGTTGCAAGCACCGGAAGCACAACACTGCGCGAGCGGGCAGCGCCGTCACCCCGGCCCGGGTCCACCCAACGTGGACCCATTCCGCGGCGGCGACCTTCGCGGCCACCGCCAGCGGACACCGCACCACAATCGCGCCCGTTCCCCGCTGGGGGATGTTCATCACGCCCGGGGATATTTCCCCGGGCGAAGATCCCCCAGCGCGGGTCACGGCGGCCGACACCTCATCGGCCCCGGTTGTCGCATCTAGGTCGGCTAGTCGCAATGCTGCGACCTTCACCGGTCTCTAGATGCGAAAACCGGGGCCCATTTCCGCCGCCAGCTTGCGGAGCTCCTCCACAAGCCGGTCGGCGGATGCCCCGACGTTGAGGTCAGGCACCTCGATCAACAAGGCCCCGCTCAGGGCCCGGCGGACCTTCAGGGATGTTCCTATCCCCAGATCCGCCGGGATGATGCAGCGCCTGGCCTCTACCATGAATCTATGGTATTCACCCTCGGGGCATATCACCGTGACGGCCGCCGAACGCGGTGGTTTGGGCCTGCCCCGTCCCGCTGCTGTTGCCCCCTCCCTCCAGGTCTAGCCTTTGGAGCGGGGGTCGCAGAGCCGGCCGGGCCATTCGTCCTCGTTTCCTCCTTCTTCCTCCTCTGCAACTCTTTCCGCCCAACCACCTGGGACCATGTCTCCTTTGGTCCCTGGGTGAGCAGAAACGCCTTCAGCAGTGCCTTCTGGGTCGGGTCCCATCCTGATTCCATAAAGTCCTTGGCTGCTGTACCCTTACCTCCTTCCCGGGTCCTCTTCTCCTCTTCCTCCTTCATCAGCTTGACCCTGGCCTTCCTTCTCTTTTTATTCTCCTTCTTTCTCTCCTTTTTCCCCTTACCTTTTCCTCTAGGCACCTCGGGGACTGTGCGTTCCTCCTTAGGAGAGGCCGCTTCCCGTCTCCCACTCTTCTCGTTTCCCGGTCCTGTAGAGAGGGTGGGTGCCGGAATCCCCACCGCCACCGCCCCGTCTCCCGGACCGGCAGCCGCAAGGCGGTCGACCACAGCTTTGAGCCGGTCAACCTCCGCCCTACAGCCGCAGTCCGGGAACTGGGCCTCCATGGCGGCATCCAGCTCCCTCTCCACTCCTCTCATCCTTTCCTTGGGGGGAGGAGGGTCCTTCATCTCCTCCATATTGTCGTCCAGTGATGGGATGTCCGACTCTCCCCCTTCCTTCCCCGCTGTCCTGATGGAGGTGGGAGTGGAGGAAGAGGCTATCCTCATCTTCTTCTTCTTCAGCCTCTTTTTTCTCCTCTCCCTCTCCTCTCTAATCCTCTCCCCTTCCTCGCTCGTCGCAGCCGACGATCCTCCCATCACCTCCGCATAGGATCTCCTATGGCCCGGTGGAGAAGAGACAGCCGCCGGAGGAGCCATGGGAATCGCCGAAGCGATTTGTCGCTTCGTCGATTCTAGCTCCTCCGCTAGCCGCCTGTTCTCCACCCTTACCTTCTTTAACTCCATACGGAGTTCTTCCGCCTCCTTTTCAGCCAGGGTGATATCCCCATTCTTCTCTCTGCTGGCCACCCTGGCCATTAGGGTGGTGAGCACGGCCTCGGAGATCCCCACGGCACGATTCAGCGCTCCCACGAAGGTCCCCTTCAAGGTGTTAGACCTCCGTGAGACCAGCCGAATCGTGCCCAGGGCGCGACCTACCTCCAAGGCCAGCTCACACACTTTGGCTTCTCTCAGAAGCTCTTTCGCGGCGCTGTCCCGGAACACCTCTTCCATCGGGCGCCTGTCTCCCATGGATCGGAACATGCCAGCGTCCAGAATGGCCTGTACCTCCTTTTCCAGCCTGGCTCTTTCCGCCTCCTTCTTCTCCTCTTCTTCCGCCATCTTCCTCTCCCTGATTCCCACGCCCTTGCCGGTAACTACGGGCTTACCGCGTCCCCTTTTTACCTGCTCGAGCAATGGGCCTGAGGTGACAACGTACGAGCTGCTGCTGCTACTACCGTTGGAGCTTACCGGCTCCCTGGCCCTCTTCCTCTGTCCTTGCCTTTGTCGAGATATGGGGATTCTCGACCCCTGTGAGAGCAGGACGTCAGAGAGGTCCACCGGTCCGGCGGTGGTCCGCTCCGGCGCCCCCTCAGCCCTCACAGGCCTCGAGGTCCCCACCTCTCGACTGTTCTTCTGCTGCTGCTGCTCCTCCTCCCTGTTCTTAGGGAGGGATACGTCCTTTCCCCTCTTTGAACATAGGGGACCGGGTTTGGTGGTCGCCAGTGCCGGACTAGGACCCCCAGACCCCAGTGGTTTGCAGGTCCCGCGTTGGGTGGCCGTTCGCATAGACCTGCCCGGCGAGCTCACCACGCCACCCTCCGCGGTTGGAGGGGCGCCTCCCCGAGAGCGGTGGTCGACCCTCTTTTTTAGGCTGTGCCCCAGCGGCTATTCCACTGGGGCCTGCCTGCTCTTCCTCCCCAGGGGGCGGGGAGGTGGCACCTGCCGGTAGATCTCCTACCACCTCTAAACCCCCCTGTCCTTCCTTGTAAAAATCACTCTCCGAGGAGAGTGGTGAGTCCTCGGATGGGTTGCTACACCCGTCCATACGAGACTTTGAGCCCGAAAACTCGGATTTTTTTGTTTTTAAAATGGAAATCTTCATTCTGTTCCCACGAGTGCGGCAGGAAGTGGGCGTCGACCCCGGGTAGAGCCCCCGCATTACCCGGGATAAGGCTAGCTTGTCCCCTGGGTTCGCCAGGTGTCCAGGGTGAGGAACCACTTGCGACAGGTCACGCACCTGCCATTCATCCCATAAGCGTGGCATGCCTCAACCGTAGGATTACGTGGTGTTTTATAGAGGACCCGCCTCGCAGTCCGGCCAATTAAGGCAAGATCCCCGGCCCCAGAGACATGACCTAGGGTTACGGTGTGGTAGGCTAAGGTCTGCCGGGGATGCCTGAGCCCCCTGTACCAGAGTGCCGAAGCACCCTGGCCCCTCGCAATTGTGTCAGGTTATACGTCCTGACAAGTACGGATTTGCAATCAGGGTTTTCCTTCCCCTAGAACAGTTGCCTTCACCCGGCTCACGAGCCCGTTCTGCCCGCGCTGTAGGGTCCTTTGGATCGTACGAGTGCGGTCCTCCGGTCCCTGTATGAAACTCGAAGGCAGCTGCCCCTCCGAGAGTGAATAAGGACGCTCTTAGTTTGGTCCCTCAATACAAACCACTCCGGCATGATAGAACCTGCCAGGGGTCGAAACCCCCGCCGGCATAGCTCTGTACCTCATCAGGGTACGCAAGCTCCCCCACCACGGCAAGGTAGCGTCCACGGGGGAGAAAAAAGGGGACACTATTTTGGTCCCCTTCCCCACCCAATGACCAGTAACCTGACACAATCGACGGCCATCCCTTCTGGAAGGGGCCCCAATGTTCGACGGCTTTTGCCTGACGGATCAGGTCGGCCCACCACCTGCGGGTTCCCCGTTGCCGACTATCTCCAGCCGCCGAACACCAAGGTACTCCCTTTCGGACGGATAACCCCCGACTGTGTGCTCCAGATTTCCCGGACACCGGGTGTTGTACCGTTGGTCTTATGCTGAATGGTGGGTGGTGAACCTCATCCATCTCGCACACAATCCCGGCACCGAAAATGTCATGCCTTTCGGCATGCACCAGCTATACTGCTTCCGGTCGCGATATCGTGTGTCCGTATACACCCTTTACAGGACCGGTCAAGGCGCAGGGACGACCACCTGCGGGAGTCTCCCAGTCCTACAGTAGTGTATCCGAGAGGCTTCATCACCGCCATCGATGCTACCCCGCCACTCCACCCGGGCCGGACAACAGGCACCAGACCGTCAAGACCCGGAAGGGTTAGCAGTCCGACGCTCGCCCGACCAACCCGCGCAGCAGGCGCCGCAGCACCGCCTCTAACGGTGGCATACCTCCACGACCCGTACGCCCGTAAGAGCCGACCAGCACCTCTCGCTGAGGGTGAGACTGGGACACCGGTGAGTGCATCCCCCAAGTTTCCTCAAGGAATACCCACCCGGCACCCAGAGAAACCCTCCTTCGGAGGCGACCTAAGCTGGTTCATTCGACACACATATCCTCTCCGGCACTGTGGCGAAAGTGGCCCCGTCCACCACCGCCACAGCACCAACCCATCGAGGATCAACGCCGTCCCCAGCCCCCTCCGGACCCCACTCCCCCACACACACATTCATTCTAGATGGCTAGCCATCCTACACCCAGGAGGAGCCCGTCCCGTCCCTCGAGAGCACCCCCGCTCCCGCCGCCGAGCGAGTCCCCCAGGCGCCGCGGAACTTCGGCCTAACGGATCAGTGAGTGCAAGCCCACCGTTGCCGACTATCCTCCGCCCCCGGCACCCAAAAGGCCCCCCCGACGACAGAACCGGGACCCGCGGGGTCCGCCACGCGCTCCACCGGATGTTGCCATTCGGTAGCGCTCATGTAGAGGAATTAGACCGCATGAACTCTGCCTTGTGGACTTCATACGCTCGGCTGTCTCACTAGACTAACGAGGCCGCCTCCCCGGGTTTGTTCTTTGAGGTTCTTCCTTCCTCCTCGGTGGGCTGGGAAACCAGTCTCACGAGTCCGAGCACCCGACCGGTTTCTTCACGAAGTTGCCTCTCCGGTTTGGTCGCCCCGAGGCTTGGCGAGTCCTAAACACCGCCCCGGAACTAACGAGTCCAGACACCCGACCAGTTTTAATCGGAGTTTTCCTCTCCGGTTTGGTCGCCATGCTGCTAACGAACCCAAACTCCCGGGTTTTTACTTTGGATTTTCCTTCTCCTCGTTTGGTGTCTGTTCGACAGACTAACAGGCCCAATCGCCCGGGTTTATTATTCGGGGTTCTTCCTCCCCTAGTATCGGCTGCCTGGACTGCCAGACTCACGAGCCCGAACACCCGGTTATTGTCAGAGTTGCTCTCTGTTGCAGTTGTCCAAAGGCTGATGAGCCCGCACGCCCGGGTTTTTACATTGGGTTTCCTTCCTCTGGTTCGGTTGGCTGGCACCATCAGCCTAACGAGCCCGATCACCCGGATTTAGCATTGGGGTTCTTTCTCTCCTAATAATAGATTGCTTGCCCACGAAGTCAAGCTCTCGAGCTCTTGCCCGGGTTTGATATCGGAGTTTCCAATCTCCGGAATAGGTTGCACAAGGCTAACGAGTCCACTAACCCGAGTTTTTACAGTGGGTATCCTTCCCCTGGTCGGGTTGTTTGGCAACCTCCCAAAGTAACGAGTCCGATACCCGGGTTTTCGTGGGTTTTCCGTCCCTCGGTTTTTACATTGGGTTTTCCTTCCCCTTGTTCGGATGCCTTGGAAAAATAGACTTACGGGCCCGATCGCCCGGGTTTATTAGTCAGGGTTCTTCCTTCCCTCTAGTTCAGGTGCCTGGACCGCTAGGCTCGCGAATCTGAACGCCCGGTTTGGTTCGGAGTTTTCTCTCCGTTTCGGATGTCTGGACCGCCAGACTCACGAGCCCGAACGCCCGGTTTGTGCGGAGTTTTCTCTCCGGTGCTGATGCCCTGAAGCTAACGAGCTGCACGCTCGGATTTATTAGTCAGGATTCTTCCTTCCCTCTAGTTCAGACGCCTGGACTGCCAGACTCGCGAGCCTGAACGCCCGGTTTGGTTCAGAGTTTTCTCTTCGTTTCGGATGTCTGGACCGCCAGACTCACGAGCCCGAACGCCCGGTTTGTGCGGAGTTTTCTTTCCGGTGCAGATGCCTTCAGGCTAACGAGCTGTACACCCGGGTTTGGTATTGGGGTTCTTCCTCCCCTAATAATAGGTTGCTTGCCCACTAAGTCAAGCCCTCGAGCCTTCGCCCGGGTTTGATAACGGAGTTTCCAATCTCCGGAATAGGTTGCTCAAGGCTGACGAGCCCACTAGCTCGGGTTTTTGCAGTGGGTTTTCCATCCCCTCGTCGGGTTGTCTGGAAACCTCCCAGACTAACGAGTCCGATATCCGGGTTTTTACAATGGGTTTTTCGTCCCCTCGTTGGGTGCCTGGAAAAAGGCTAACGGGCCCTCATCGCCACGGGTTTTTATGGGTGTCCTTCCCCTGTTTGGTTGCCTCCCAAAGGCGAGGCTAACGAGCCCAAACGCCCGCGCTGTAGGGTCCTTCGTGCCGCTCGAGAGCAGCCCTCCAGTCCCTTAATGCTTCAAGAGGCAGCTGCCCATCTCGAAGCATGTATTGGTCGCTCTTAGTAGTCACTCTCCTCGGTTCACCCTCGAACTTGAAATCCTGAGATTCTAAGTCGAGTCCATCCCCTTGGATCATTGTGGCCGTCAAGCTTCTGCACCACGACAAGGTGGCGACCATCCGCAGAAGTCTCTCGAACGTCTATCGGACGTCTCTCGAACGTCTATCGGACGTCTCTCGAACGTCTATCGGACGTCTCTCGGACGTCTAATAATCATCATACCGCAAATAAAGAATTGTATTTTTATCAAACACAATTATCATATAAAATCCTAAGAGGTGAAAGGGGATAAGCATGTTGGAAGAAACATCTGTACATTTGAAATAATGTTTTATTAAGCGTCGTACAATTATCTCCAAGACCACCAATTGAAAATGTTTAGTACGTTCTGTAAGGCACAATTTTTCATACGATTATTACATCGAAAAGTATTATTCAATTTTTGCAGAGAAGGCATGTCATCATAATCGGTGTCCACGGTCCTAATGATTACGTTGCTTCTCACATTGTCATCCAGAAGATGTAACAACCATTCCCGCTTCTCATATCCTTTACATACACAAGTTGAGATGCGACATCTTCAAGCTCGCCATACATATCACCCACCACAGCGATAGTAATCAAATGTTCAGCTCTGCAGTATTTGACGGTTCCATCTTCCCATCGTAATCCATGATGATTAGCCGTTAACCAGTAGGCTCTCGATTTGTCTGATTTTGTGAGCAGATGCCATGGCATCGGACTCGTGAAGATGTAATGTGAAAGAATAGTTCTATTCTTCAGTATCGCCGCTTCTTTTACAATAAATCTCTTTCCAACCATGTACCCTTGTAGATCCACAAAAGTCGGCACATCCATGGTGAAATATTCTTCGACACGTCCGGGAGAGAATGTTGTTTATAGCACTTTGTTGCATATATTATTCTTTTCTCGTACATACTTTCTGATGTTAGTTAAGTTTGCGCACCATGTTGGTTAGCGGGCTGTATTCAACTACACGATCATGCAGGATGAGACAATATGCGGTAGTATTCGCCGGTATATTCTCCTTACACTCAAATTCTATGCGCACATCCACAGTGGCACTCTTGACGGACTCATTTTGACGCGAGCAACGATAACCACAAAAGGACCTAGCCGCAGAAAGTCGGTAGTTGTTAACCATGCCTCAGCATTGTCGCATCCATAATACGATTTACGAAAACGTCTATACATATTGTAAAGTACGGCGTATTTATTTTTTATAAAGTCCAAATTCATGTCGTCATACGGATAACACTCTGAATTCAAATAGAACTTCACGTTGATCAATTTGAAGTCATTGAAACGAGTTATATTTTCCGACATAACATTCTTCCGGCCAGTTTGCAGCGCAAAGATAACGTATCGAGGTTTCTCCAAATTAGTAGCAGTTTTGACGGTCCACAAGTGTTTGGTCGTGCTTTGCAGTAGAGGAAATTCATACAGATCCCACGAGCGGAAACTCATACTCAGGTATCGTCCATCCTCCAAAGTTTTCAGCATGGAAAGTTTATTGATATCGTTCAAGATTACGTGAAACATTCGCCATTGTATCTTGAATAGCTCAATCTCAGGATCCAGCGCTGAAGATCCTAGTAGACTGTTGTTGTCGCTGCGCGATCGTAATAGAATCAATTCGTGACGCGCGTTAATCACTATACGTTTGTAGTCTTCATAGGATCCTAGCAAAACGTTGAGCGGTACACAAAAGTTGAAGTACCCGTCCGGCGAAATAGTATCAGTCGTATCCCACGCGGCATTTTTCATGATGGCATTTTTGTCTGAAGATATCGATACATAGTTTTTGAGCGTTGAAGTTATTCCCACGTTTCTGTTACGATCAATCTCCACACCATCCAGTTCATAACGGATCTCATCAAACATGAATGCAACGCCATTATATCCCAACGTTACAGTCGCACCATCGACCGCAACTTGTTTCGTCACTTTCCCCTCGACATAGAGATAACTCTCACATGGCAATATGTATAAATCCTGCTGCTGTATGGGTATTCGTATCTCATCGCTATGTCCAAACGTTGTGTTAGCGTATGGATTGTACGTATGTGCCTCAATCTTGACGATGCGCTCGTCAAAGACCGGTTCATTTCCAATGTTCAAAATGTCAATCATCTTTCTAAATCGTTTCGTACGATGAATCCCAGAGATTTCAAAAATTCAACGTTCAACGCACTGAGTTTCTTTCGAACAAGGGATTTTATATTGTTAATTGCGCGTCTCGTAAAAAGTATATTTCCAGCTTGTTTCACCTGTTCCACTTGATTCACCACAAGCATTTCATAGATTACGTTTATTATCGTCGCCATCGTACGTGCAATCTAACAGTAATCTCTTCTCCTCGAAAATCGAGCGATTGTCCTTCTTGATCAACTACACGCACCGTTAAATCTGTAATGCTCCGTGCGATGATTGGAAGATAAATGACATGTGTCGGTGTTTCCGATATCTTATATCCTGGTGGCACCTTAGGCGAGAATTCATGTATCGTATGTACATACATACTGTTACTATACGCACCACTGACAACGCTGCATTCTATACGAATGATATTCACGTTGATAATCTTAATCGGTGCGTCCGATTCGTACCATCGATGCGGTTCTAATATAAGACTCGATGAGAATCCCAAAAGCGAGCCAATGTTGTTTGGTTTGTTAAAATTTATTCTACAAGCACATTTTATTTCACTCCTCATCGTATTATTATTGGCACGAATTATTATAGGATATTCATTCTCGTCATCTCTATACGGATTATTTTTGGAACGCACTGCTTTTGGAGAATGTGAAATTGTACGTTTCAGATATTTGTATATGGTGCGCAATTCGTACGATCCTTCAGGAATCGTAATTTCTTCATCGTTAGCACCATAGTAAAATTTATTATTCGACGAATTTACGTTTGGTATAGTATTGTATGCTTCGAAATCCGTTAAACCGAGCTCGTAATCACCATCGCTCAAATCTATAGCGGGAAAGTAACTCACCGTAAGGGTGCAACTGTTGCCAGTCAACGTAAGCGTTAGCGACATGTTTGCAAACTGCCGAATGAATACTGACTGCTGTTAGTAGAATGTCATCATCATTATTTAAATTGAGCCTCTACCGTTTGGAGAAACTGTAAGCACAATTGTCCGCAAATGCTCTGGTTGTAATGTTGATATGATGTGCGATTGTATAAAATTTTCACTACATCTTTCTCAAGGTATCGAATCAATTCCTTGGGCAGTCGAAGATTACCAAAATTGTCAAAATATACTGCGCGATTTCTTCTTTTCGCATACGCCACCCAGTGAGTACCTGGTCCCTCTGTGTTGTCTAAATTTACAATACCGCTCTCGTTTTGACGTACTCCATCTATCGGTAAGGCGTCACGCATGAAAACACCTCGAAAGAAAGATATATGCATATGCCTCGCTAGTCTTTCCAACTGTACATTAGTCATTGCACCCGTGGGTAATTTTAGCGTTTCTTTGACGTTTTTTTTTTTTTCTGCAACGCCTTTCCCACGCTTGTAAGGAGCAAGATAGATTCCGCGACCTTTCGTAGCGCGACCTTCCATTGCGCGATGATGACGTTTTAATTTTTCCAGCTGGCGTTGCGCGGCTTTGCCATCATTCACCGCTTTTGCGACACCCGCCGCTCCACCGACTAGTGAACCGAGAACTCCCAGTAATGGTAGAACTGGTAAAATACCACCCCGTTTTGCTACTGGAAGTGCTCGTTTTCGGATTTCTTTCTTAGACGACTTCTTTTTCTTCGTGCCCATGCCCATGCCGATTTTCGTTTTGGCTTTCATAGCAGCCCAAACGACTGCAGCAGCAACTTTCTCCCCTAGAGTTGATTCTTTCGAAGTTATGCGTTTCCGCGCTTTAACAGCGAGAATCTCATCCGCCGCGTGCCGATCGGTGAGATTGTTGCTACGCGAATAGGCTATATCGTGCTCACGACACGCCGCGTCCAATGAATTAATGCCTTGGTCACCTCTGGCCAATCGTTTTACCAAGCGAGTTCCAGGGCCACAAAATTGATATCCGGGAATGTGTAGTTCCATAGGAAGCGCATTTATCGCGCGATTCAATAGACCGCTGCTGACTTTGACTTTTGTTGAAGGCATTCACTACAGTCCCGGATCAGCGGTGCCGGACCATCGATATGCGTTCGCTGCCACGGACGATTGTAATGTTCCAAACATCGACGATACTGCTGAACCTCTGGATCGACTCTTATATGTTCAGGGAGTCTGTCCCACAAATCGCCAATATACTTTGCAAAATCGCGTAACAAAACAATCTTCAGTATATATTTCAGTTGTTCGGAGGTTAGCTCTCGAATATCATGGGTATCTGTCAACAGGAGGAACATTTTCTAAACTGAGTGTTTCCAAGATTGACGCGCTTATATTATAGTTAAATCAGCGTCACATTTAAATTATTTTGCGACTCACGGGGGAAACATGCGGTTCGTGAAGCAACCAACGTCGATATGCGTGACAAATTTCGACAATAGAACGGAATCAATGCTTGAGCAAGAGGCGCGCAGGCATGGAAACATGCTTCCGAACACTATACGCGGCATCATATGCGGTCCCTCGAATTGCGGCAAGACAAACATTCTCATCAGCTTATTGGAAAGTCCGCACGGTCTACGTTTCGAGAACTTGTACGTGTACTCGAAATCGTTGCAACAACCTAAATATCGCTACTTGGAAAATCTGCTGAAATCGATAGATGAAATTGGATACTTTACATTCTCCAATAACAGCGATGTGATTCCAACGACCGAAGCGCCCAAAAATTCCATTTTTATCTTTGATGACGTTGCACGTGACAAACAAGATACGATAAGAGAATATTTTGCAATGGGTCGTCATTCGATCGTTGACTGTTTCTATCTCTGTCAGACGTACGCAAAAATACCCAAGCATCTTATACGGGACAATGCAAATCTTCTGATTCTCTTTAAACAGGATGGTACCAACTTGAAACATGTGTACAACGATCATGTGAACACTGACATGTCATATGAGGATTTCAGTACATTGTGTTGCAAATGTTGGGAGGATAAATATGGTTTCACAATGATTGATAAGGACAGCTCAATGACCGACGGACAATACAGAAAAGGATTTAACGACTTTGCTGTGCTATGAGATGCACAATCGTCATTTTAACCTCAACGTGGTACATCTTCAACGTCCACGAGACAAATATATCAATAATGAATAGTAGCGTGAAGATCATGGATCGTGAAAAGGTAACGGAAGAAATTGCGAAAACGAGCGAATCGATCCGCAAGAAGTATCGCGCTTTGAAAACCGGTAGAATGGTAAAAAATGCTGCATTGGAGAGACACTTTAAATCTATTATTGAACCTTTCAAGCAAATCGCGGGAAGCAGCGCTAATGTGGAAAGTAACGTTGATGTTAAAACTGAGCCACTATCAATGAGTACAAGCGAGGAAACAAAGAGTGTAATATTAAAACCCGAAAAAAACATAAGGCGTAAGGCAAAATTTTCACCAGTCGCCATTGACTACACCGAAACGGAAACTATTAAACGATCCTCTCATAGTTCCTACATCGACGGGAGCTCTACAACATGAGGAACTACATGGAATGTCGCATGAACCTTCACCGATCGACAATCTACTCACTGATGATGATGATGATGATGAGAATGTTTCCGAAACCCCCGATAAACCGGTAGTGACATCCGTTAGACGTCAGTTGCGAACGTATAAAGGACAACAAACTTTACGTGATCATTTTGGTTCGTTGGGTCAAAAATATATGGGAGCTGTGCTAAGTAGTGGAAAAGATAACACTATAGATTATGTTTACGGCGTACGTCTTAGTAACGATGGAGCGATGCTCGGTGATAAACGTATCGATGTGGACAGAGACGATAATATAATCATAGGCGAAACAGGATACATTGGAACACCCGGTTTTTACGAGCTAATATTCAAAAGAATCCCCGACGATTCTGTGTACACCGAAGCTGATATGCAAAAATACAAAAATATACTATTGGTGACAAATATTCACAGTCGCGGGTATCTCCCGCAAAATCCTATACTAGGTAACAAGGGACACAAATATAAACATATAATCGCGCCCCTAGTATCAGATGCGTCGAGCAATAAAGTGGGAGGAAAAGGTTTATACGCATCGCAAGCTATGATGACCTTAAATGACAACAATATCGATTACGTGCATTGGGATGATCCCAACGAGCTGGTGGATCGTCTGCGTTTGCTTGACGCTTCGCGCCAAGCTGGCAACAACTCGCACGAGCACGACATTTTATCGATTATCGAAGAACTCCGTGAAGCTGGTCTCATTATAAATTAAGCAGCGTGGCATTGACACAAGTCAGTCAGTCGGTACAACTTGTTCCGAAATGTCGAATAAGTTTGGAGTGTCGCGAGAAAACAATGGTGCGAAAATTGATCGAGCGCATCAATGGAATGAACATGTTGAAAATTACATACATGAAAATGCCCTTTGTTTAAACGCGGCCAAAGTTTTTGATGCAAAATCGTGCAAGATAAAACATGTAGCGCAGCCTGAAGCCGACAGTGACGTTGCAACCAAACAATACGTGGAAGAATGTGTTGCAAGTGTGAGAAATCATTTGAATGATGTTGCAACCAAACGATACGTACATGAAAATGCCCTTCGTCTAACCGCCGATGGCAAAGGTTTTGACGCAACAGGGCACGCGATACATCATGTAACGCGGCCGAGAGCCTTCAATGATGTTGCGCACAAAAATTATGTGGATGAGAGTATAAAGTCTGTAAAACTTCTGCTGCATGAGCGTAACGTTGAGAAGAAGCAGTATATAGAGAATATAAATTCTGTAAAACTTCTACTGCATGAGAGTAATGTTGAGACGAAGCAGTATGTAGATGAGAATGTTAAAAAATTGAAGGATTGGCTGAAAGACTACCAGAAGAAAAACATACTGAGCTTAAATAGCATTCATGAGAACACAGAACGAATTTTAGACTGGACAGATTCAGAGATAAAGAAATCGAAAATATAAAAGTAGAATATTGCAGTTGAATCGACATATAGTATCGACATAAGCAAGAGACGGATCATCACGAGCTGCAATGGTGAAGCAATCGTCAAAATTTAACAAAAAGAAGAAAAGTTCAGAGAAGCAATTCATCGGTACTATTTCAGCTGTTTCTGCCGGTGTAAAGCGACAAAGCTTCACGCATGATCGGAAAACGACTCGGCGAGTAACGGAGAAAAATAATGAGAAGAAACATTCCGAAAAAGAACAACTAGTGAAAGAATTACACGCTCCAGCGAGACGAAATTTTCCTCGCAGACGCGTCATAGTGCGTGGATACGATGATCTTTGGCAGGCTGATGTGGTGGAAATGCGTCCTTACTCGCGATTCAATGGAGGCCACCACTACATACTCACCATTATCGATGTACTGAGCAAGCATGCATGGGCCGTGCCGTTAAAGAGCAAAAGCGGAAAGGAAATAGCTGAGGCATTCGCAAAGATAATTCGAACGGATGGAAAATGTCCGAAGAACTTGCAAACTGATCAGGGAAAGGAGTTTTACAATACAGAGTTGCAGAGACTTGTGAAGAAACACGGTGTCAATCATTATTTGACTTATTCAGTAATGAAGGCATCTGTTGTGGAGCGATTCAACCGCACGTTAAAGAATAACATGTGGAAAATGTTTACGTTCAACGGAACTTACAAATGGCGACTCGTTACCGCGCCTCGTCGCTGAATACACACGCGAAAACATCGAACTATCGGCATGCGTCCTATCGATGTGACTCCTACGATTGCTAATAAGCTTTTAAACACAGTCTATAGTAACATAAAGATTGCAGCGCCTGCGAAATTCAAAGTGGGTGATCAGGTACATGTCAGCAAATTCAAAACTATCTTTGAAAAAGGCTATACACCGAATTGGACAACCGAAGTGTTTAAAATCGTCAAAGTGCAGACAACTAATCCTGCAACTTACCTACTCGCAGACTCGCGCGGAAAACCTATCGCCGGGGGTTTCTACGAACACGAACTACATAGTGTCACCAATCCAGATGTATACTTAGTAGAAAAGGTGTTGCGCAGGCAAGGTGACAAAGTATATGTAAAATGATTGGGATTCGACAATTCGCATAATTCATGGATACAAAAGGATAATGTATTGTAAGAAATGAATACAGTTTTGTTAGAACATTTGATGACATATTTAATTGTAAAATAGCTAATAAAACAAATAAACGTTATAATAGTATATTATAATGTCCCCATGATAATATATTTATCGAATCAGGCATAATAAATCGCTTATCATCGTATGGACTGAGAGCAGTTTTCGTTTCGAATACCGTGTATACCTCATGCAACTTGGATCTTATGTACGATTGACGCCGACTCGTTTCAATTTCCTCTCTCAAACAATGCGTATAATCGTCAAAATTGATCGTTCGTGCTATAATATTCCTCTTAACACCCTTCGCCCTTTTGGTATCCTTTTTACCTTCTACTTTCAGCGCAGACATTTTTGCTCTGAGCCCGACGAATTTTGTCATTATAGCTCCGTTATTTTCATCTTTCATAAGGCCTGGAATTTTTTTCTTAAGCGGCATACCGTATATGTTATTTTGAGAATAATCGCTCGTATCAAACCTAGCAATGTCAAGTTTCATTAGCTCATACACATCATCGGACATTATGTGGTAAATTAAGCTATCTGTGTCCGTATACAGTACTTTACATTTCTCGTGATACAGAGGTAACATGGTGAAACTCATGGTGAAATTCATACAAGCAGGTCTTAGATATATCGAGAATACACATACCCATATAGATCGGCTTGTTGAACTTCACTTCGAGTTTTCGCAATTCAACGGCAATTAAATTTTCTGAAAAGATGCTCCTGCTATGAAAATTTGACATAGCGACCATTGCCTCTGCACCGTATCGTCCATCTCATTTTGTCAAAAGTTTTACATGACATGATTGCGAACATTTTCCATTGTTTTGCCGAATACCGCGTTGTTCATCAATTTGTATAAATTTTTCTCAAAATCGTTTGTTGCATGCGTTCGAAACTGCGTATTTAATTCTATGTAGTTGCGTAGCCATGAAGTTTGTACGAATTGGAGTATGCGATGAATCTTTTCGATACGAAGACCATGGCGTATGCACTGCTGCAGATTACGATAATGAATAACATAACACTGCTTATTATATAAAGTCGCAAGAAGTTTTTCTTGCCGTTTGTTCGGGGGCTTCGTTCGCGTCGGACAGAACGGTAGATCTGCATGTGCATCATGCAAGTGTTGAGGATACTCCAAATCAACCTCGAGAATATAACCTGTAAGCGAATTTAGCGGGATTGATGATACATCAAAATTCGACGTATCATCAACCCACTTAAATTCAGCGTATGGTAACGGTTGACACATTGCCCAGCCATACAAATTATTTATATCAAAGTACATGAGGTATGAGGATGGCTTCGATGGATCGTAAGATTGCATGTATTGGTTATTAGCTTTTGCGTATCTACCGGAACACTGACTCAGACCGCCACGTATACCGCATTCGATAAACATTACCATATCAATATCTATGAGTAATTCAAAATTAATTTTTGTATGTTTTAACATCGCGTCCCACGTGAAACCTGGCAATGTGTAACAATACGCGGGATCTAGACCGTAACTTTTGATACAACTATCGCGGAAATTTTCGAAAATATCAGCCAATAACAAAACATCAGTCTTCAGGTACAAATCGCTATATTCGCCTAAGGTTTGAATAGAAAACCGTTCCCATACGTTCACGGCATGCGTGTAATCGCTCTCAGATACTGTATCACCTGTCAGCGAACTGTAGAATGACTCGCGCGGTGGTAAACATTGATCCTGCAGCTTGTCATTGCAATCCACATATTCGTACGGAAAGACACCTTTTCGCGTTAATAAATCAAAATCTTTGTCGGATAAGTTCTTAAATTCGGATTGAAGAATTTTTAATTTGTCTCCAGTGAGAAACGATGCTAATTTATCGAGACTGAGAAATTTGTACGAATCGATGAACCGCAATTTAATATGATTTCGCCAGTCTGATGTTTTACTTGTTGTATCTTCAATATGTTTGGTAAATGAAATATATTTTTCTTTCGTTATTGGTAGTACATCGATGTGACCTTCGAACGCAGTGACTACTTCCTTGATAATAAAATGAGCGTCATAACCTGATAAGTTATGAAAAACTATCGGAATATAATAGAAATCTGTATAATTTAAATTACAATTGGAATGTGCCGGACCCCTGTATTGTCCGGTTAAATGACAGTGATCGCGTACGCGTATATCCCCCACTGCGAATAATTTTTCGCATATATGACAACGCGTTGCACTATAAAATGCTGCGCACTGTTCTTGTGATAAAATTTCCATAGAGACATTATTACGCAGAATAATTTTTATACGATGCGCCAATTGTTTAAGTTCCTCGACGAACCACGAAATGCAATTCGGATCGCGACGACACTGATATGCGGATAATGATTCATCGTAGGAACATCGTACATAATAAGCTATACTATATACTTTACGATGCTGATACACATACGATTTTTTTCTTCGTTTGGCGTTTTCTCTAGAATGCATTCCAGGTCAGCGTACACCACGAATGGAATCCGTTCCCTTCTGCTGTAATTAGTAAAACTGAGCCACTTGTTGGCCTCTGTTGGCAGGATGACTGCACAGTCATTCAATTTGTTGCAATCTATGATATGATTCTCCAGTTTTTCGTTGGAATAAAAATAATGCAAGCAACTGAAAAGAAATGGATATTACGAGTTATTCTTTTATTTCATATTTGTTATATTGTATTTATGGTGAATATCTTGTTACCGATCGCATATATACTTCTTGCATTTTTTCTTACTTAGTTGCATGTCCACAAGACGTGACAAATTCTTGATCCACACGAAATGTCCCATGTTGCACTCTTGTGGATCTTGCACATATAACAAATTTACATGCTTTTCCTTCTTACTGGCGAGACATATCGGAACGATCGTATATGCTTCTTCTTGCTTCTTTTTATCTTGAATGGTGTATACGTTGATGGATATGTTGTTTAGCTGTTCAAACTTGGTAATTTGTTTAATCGTCATTGGAAATTCAATATCCTGAAGATTGAATATTTTGGTGTAACGTGGGTACGAAGATTCCCGGTCTCCACGTCTTGCAGCTGGATATAATGCCGCGACCACGGACCATGCAAAACATGCGTTGTCTTTAGTTCGTACGTTTATCACGGCTTTCTTTAATTTTATTTCGCGAGGCAACTCAATGTTACATACTGCATGCAGTGAATTGTATTTGTTCACATTGACTGTGAGATCAAGTATGCGCAGCAGTGCCGACCCACTATTACGTTCTTGAAATTCTTCCAAAGATGTCAAAGTAGGCTCGATGACGCGTTGCTCGTACCATTTATCCAAATCTAAAGCAGAAAAGAGTTCACTGTTTTTCGTGTTAATGCTTTTGAATGCATGATTGTCGCCTGCGATGAACTCGCCATTGAACACAATGTTCACCTTAAGATTGCCGTGCTTTTCATAAACAACATATCCATCAACGTATACACCATTCAAGATAAAAAGAAGCAAGAAGAAGCATATACGATCGTTCCGATATGTCTCGCCAGTAAGAAGGAAAAGCATGTAAATTTGTTATATGTGCAAGATCCACAAGAGTGCAACATGGGACATTTCGTGTGGATCAAGAATTTGTCACGTCTTGTGGACATGCAACTAAGTAAGAAAAAATGCAAGAAGTATATATGCGATCGGTAACAAGATATTCACCATAAATACAATATAACATAGCACTTTGCACGTGCTCGAGCACTGTACTCTTCGCATCTTGGAGAAATCGAAGAGGTTCGATATGGTTCACGTTAATAACTGCGCCGGTTGATATGCGGCTTTCGAACGCTGTATCAATTTCTCTCCATACCAATTCTGCATCTCTTGATGCGTGTCCAACACCCACGTGTATGAAGCGTTCTTGCACAGAAATTTTCAGTCCCTCGAGTCGTGCAATACGAGCCACCACTGATTGCGGCGCCAATCGACAATCGCGGTCGTTTTGCTCGACTTTGTTCTTCCAAACATCTGATATACTTGTCAAACTTTTGCCCACGCGTCGTAAGCCTCTCGCGAATTCAGACGAGTGGATTGCTCCAACAGTTCTCGTTCGGTTTGAGTGAAGTCTTCCATTTCTTTATTAACTACAGAGAATACTCGGCTCTTTGGAATCCTTTACTTTATATTCTCTCCGTTAGAAAACACGTTCGGATATGCGCAAGTCAAATGACGACCGTGAAAGAAGGAGGGCGTACTAGACGATGGGACCTGCTTCTTATTTCGTCCCGAAGAGAAAAAAAAATATCGCGTAAGTGCGGTAGTCGCTAAACCGGGAATTGAACTCGGGTCTCTCGCTTGCAGACTGCTCTAAACCCACTGAGCTACCTGACACTCCATGGTCAAGATACTCTCCTCTCCCCTGATATCGTTAAAAGATGTTGTTTGGAAGCAACATCTCTAATGCCATCCCGAGTCTAAACCAAAGATATCTACATCTCATTTACTTTCCTGTTTTGAGGAATATATCTGCGCATGCGCTACAACTCTGAAGAGTAAGAGGAGGGGATGCCCTATAGTAGCTTTAATATTAGGCTTCGGAAAAAAACCTCTGTCTCTCAGTCGCTCTGTGAACACAAGATTCATCGGTTGTGTGTCTACATAGTTGTTCGCGAGTCCGCTTGAAAGTATGAAAAACGAAGAAAAAAAAAAAGGCAAACGACGTTCAACGAATAATTTCGTATCGCTGCCATGTTATGATGTTTTGAGATAGCAGGCAGAAGAAGCCTCGATAAAGCGAAAATAAACAGCCGAAGCCTTACGTCCAAATTCGTTCGATCGCTCTATTGTCCTCCTTGGAACATTGTTGATCGCAGCGAAGTCACGAAACGGCGGAATCGTCTGGAATTTCGACATTCAAGCTCGTGCCTAGACCGAACGAAACATTGGCGGCGAGAAAGAAAGGAGCGATATATATATATATATGACTATGGAAACCACGATTACTGCGCTTTCCAATTCGATTCTTTCTCGACGCCTGATCTCTCGGTCAGGTCCTCTCTCGAATCTTTGCTAGCGGTTGCGACTTGCGTTGCTCACGGAGCAAAGCCGATCACTGCGTTGGTCTTGCATTTTGCGCGCGATAATCATTTTCGGGTCTCTTAGATCTTTCTCTTTTTTATTTTGTTGTGTAAAAATTTAGTATTCTTTTTGTTTGTGATTGGATTAACTCGCCACATCGCCCGACTGGTGCGGTTCGATTGTGTGCGAGATTGATCGTTCGATTAAATGTCAGCTAAATTCAATCTGACCAACGACGGTTATTCTGAACCCCGCCCATCCATCCAGCCTCCTCCGCGGCATTCAAGCCTCGATTCCACCGACCTCGTTGCCCAGCGCTGGGCGATACCGGTAAGTCGCGGCGCGATCGACCTCGCGCTATTCGGCGACGTAACAATAGTAAAGTTTGGGTCTACATGTCTACATGTCTACATAATAAAAATGTATGCTGCCGGTGCTGAAGTGAACGCTAAACACGCAAATTATTGCATGCCTGCTCAACATGAGGACGAGGCTCCACCGAGCAAGAAAATGTGCGAAAGGTGAGTGTTATAATGCTATTTCTTTTAGTTTATCCGTAGTAATTTTTCTAAGATCCAGACATGTAAATTTTCTATGTCTTTTCAGCGTTCCACGACCTCCTGCTATGCATATCTTAGGACGACGATACGCTTTGACTGCAACTGCTTATAAATATTTGAATATTGGAATCAGCGTAGGAGCTGAACCCGTCATAGACATAGTCATTCATGATAATCGTGGCAAACAACTGCTATTGCTGACCAAACTTGGAATGGGCTAATGGGGCAACGTGCTGACATCCAAAGATTTCTGCAGGTCAATTTTTATAAGTCATCGTCTCCCCCGATGCGTATAGAAGAATTAATAATAACGTCATGTAAGATGTACAACTCACAAATTGTGAAACTCACAATTTTTAATAATTGCTTATATCAGGTGTAGTAAAAAGAAATCCATTATTTTTGCATGAAATTGAAGGCTTTAATTACCATAGTTAGAATGATCCGATTTAGGTCAAATATGCGCCGTTTTGTTCGATAACTTGTTGCCATTTTGAAGGTAATTTCATTATGCCTCTCTCATAGAAGCCTTCGTCCCTATTGGCAAAAAATTGAGACAGTCGATTTTCACAAGCCTCTCTTGAAGCGAATTTTTCACCAGCATAATTGTTCGCCATGGACAGGAACAGATGGTAATCACTTGGTGCCAGGTCCGGACTATAAGGTGGATGCATAAAAACCTCCCAACCAAGCTTCCGGAGCTTCTGGCGAGTCACTATCGATGTGTGTGGCCTGGCGTTGTCCTGATGGAACACAATTTCTTTCGTATTGGCCAAAGCTGGCCGCTTCTGGGCGATTGCTTCCTTCAGACGGTCCAATTGTTGATAGTACAGTTCCGAGTTAAGAGTTTTGCCATAGGGGAGCAGCTCATAGTACATAATTCCCTGCCAATCCCACCAAACACACAGCAAAACCTTCCTGGCCGTCAATCCTGGCTTGGCCACCGTTTCCGCCGGCTCACCGCAATTCGACCACGACCGTTTTCGCTTGACGTTGTCGTAAGTGATCCACTTTTCATCACCAGTGACCAACCGCTTCAGAAATGGGTCGATTTTGTTGCGATTCAGCAGCGATTCGCAGATGGAAATTCGGTCCATGAGGTTTTTTTTCGTTAACTCTTGTGGCACCCATACATCGAGCTTCTTTTTGTATCTAGCCTTATTCAAATGATTCCAAACGGTTTTTTGTGCAATCTTTAGCTCTTGGGCAATCGAAACAGTGCTTACATGACGGTCGAATTCGACAATGTCCATGATTTTATCGATATTTTCGACAATTGGCCTTCCAGTGCGTGGTGCATCTTTGACATCGAAATTACCGGAACAGCTGATAATCGACGAAACCAAAATTGCGCGTGATTGGCTGTTACAGTATCAGGACCATAAACACTATTCACATTTTCAGCCGCCTGGCTTGCGTTTTCGCCTTTATCGAAGAAAAACTGTAAAATATAGCGTATTTTCTCTTTGCTAGTGTCCATCTTTGACGCGCGCTCAAACAAAATTGAGTCAACTAATCACAAAACTGTCAGAAAAGTTTTTTTAGTACGAAATCTCATCTTTCTAACGCTATCCAGTGGAACCCGATCGGACTTATACAACGCGAGATACAGATAACTAAAGCCATCTATTGGAAAAATAATGGATTTCTTTTTACTACACCTAATATAAGTAAGTTTTTTAAAGTATTTTAAAACTTGCTTATATCAATAAAAACACTTTTACTGATATAACTTAGCAAACACAATGTTACATGTAATGTACATGCTTGTTGAGTAGGAAATTATAACTAACATATAAGTTAATATGTACAACTAACATGTAACATTATGTTTGCTTGAAAGTAAGTTTTAAAATATTTTCAAAATATTGTGACAATTTAGAAGTTTTCTGGCTATAAATGATTTTTGCGGGTTATAAACTGTTTCTTTTAAAACTTTATTTTTATATATAAAAAAAATATAAATATTATCAAACTGTTTATATATATTTGAAGGAAAATAGAAGATGTTATTGATTAAAAGAATAATGAGAAATGCACGTACCTACTTTTCTATTTTTATGTGTAAAAATATATCAACTTGTAATGTTATTCTTCCAATCCAATCCGATCAATGCGGGGAGACAGCGATCACGGATCCGGATCCATCTAGGGGATTCTTTAAAATTTAGTGAATGAGTACCACTGTTTGGTCCGATTTGGAATCCGACTAGTTGTCGTAAACACCCTCGGTCTATCTGTGTCGGCCACGCGCTCGGCAATCGTCGGCGCGCGAGAGAGAGAGAGAGAGAGAGAGAGAGAGAGAGAATATCATTCCCTATTTCTCGCTCTCGTGTTCGCTTAGCGACACGAGCGAGAATATCTCTCCCTCTTTCTCGCTCTCGTTCTCGCTCAGCGACGCAAATTAGGCTGATTCTTTCTCGGCTATAATAGTCGCGGGCGCGACTATGACGATACTGAGAAGATTTCCTATTCGGCGCGCTGAAATTATTATGAATATTATTTTATTATTAATAATATTATTGTTTATAATAATAATATTAATAATATTCCGCGCCGAGAAAATGAAATATATTTCATTAATTGTTTTGATGAGGCGGACAGGTTCATAGATTTGACGGTGCTATTACTTCGTCGTGGTTGCATCGTTGTACTCGGTTGCAATTTCGGCTCTCTGTTCTTCGCGCCTGGGTCGCACGCCACTGTCCGATGCTCGATCGCGTACCTACTGGTACATCGAGCACTCCCCGCGTTTAACGTGCATTATTTTTGTGACGTGTATTGTAAGATTTGCAATTATATCCATTTTCCGTGCGCCGTCGGCGAACGTCACGTACGCGAACGCCGCTTATCGCGAGATACCGTACGTCCGCCGGTCTAAAGCGAAGACCACGTCGCTCGGGCGTCAAGTCAGACGCTTCGCAAAATCTCCGCTTGTAAGTCCGCGTCATACAAGCCGAATAAGGCGCCTCAAGATTTCCGCTCGATCGCCCGATTGTTCGCCGCCGTGTACGGTTATTTCGTTGTACATTAAAATAAACTTATTTTATATGTACTCGTACTCGCTCGGTTACTCTGCACTCCTGTCCGTATAGTGATTTGCTTGTTGTTGGGAATTGTTTAATAATATTTGAAGAATAATTTTAAATTGTACAAAGATGTAGAATAAAATATGGAAAAGTATTAAAACAAAGTCAAGAAGGTGCGAAATGAAACCTTCTTGCTTTCATTACCATATCCTCTGAATTAACAAATACTCTTCAAACAGTATTAAACAATCCTCAAAAACAATTACATCCGTGAATGTTCCCGTCGGGTTCCGCCGACGGCGATCGCACAGTATTGCACAGTGCTGTGCGCGAAGGGCGCAAGTATGCGATCTGTAATCACTATACGGACAGGAGTGCAGAGTAACCGAGCGAGTACGAGTACATATAAAATAAGTTTATTTTAATGTACAACGAAATAACCGTACACGGCGGCGAACAATCGGGCGATCGAGCGGAAATCTTGAGGCGCCTTATTCGGCTTGTATGACGCGGACTTACAAGCGGAGATTTTGCGAAGCGTCTGACTTGACGCCCGAGCGACGTGGTCTTCGCTTTAGACCGGCGGACGTACGGTATCTCGCGATAAGCGGCGTTCGCGGACGTGACGTTCGCCGACGGCGCACGGAAAATGGATATAATTGCAAATCTTACAATACACGTCACAAAAATAATGCACGTTAAACGCGGGGAGTGCTCGATGTACCAGTAGGTACGCGATCGAGCATCGGACAGTGGCGTGCGACCCAGGCGCGAAGAACAGAGAGCAACTTTCCGAAATCGCAACCGAGTACAACGATGCAACCACGACGAAGTAATAGCACCGTGCGAACAGAAAACTTAGTGAAGATCGCGCTCGCTCGTTGAAATCGGAAGTAAAAGACCGCTCGGAAGAAAGAACAAATAAGCAGAGAGAGAAGAGAATCTTCGGTCTCAATTATATACTTTTTCAGCTCTAGCTGGCAGATAATGATTGGCTGTAACTCGTTGACTGTAACACGCCGTGATCATATGTTTGGGGTCTGCCCGGTATACACGGCTAACGCGGGAATAAACATTGTCTTGATGAGCTGGGGATCTCGCGGCCCAACGTTCGGCGACGAGATCTCCGCTAGTGCTGAGCACGCATCGATCACGCGCGAGCTTCGTGATATCGAAGCTAGAAGAATCTTTGGATTCTTCCAGAAACTATCATGTACACTATGACCCCGAACAGTGAAATCTTCTGTTTGCACGAAGAAAATTCATAAAATATATCTGTTTCACCGCGCTGAATGAGAAAATCCTCAGAACAATGTTATATTTAAAATGATGTACAGTGCATTAATAAATATGCCTAGTCTAGTAAAAAGGTAATTTATTTGCCTATTATAATATCTTCGAATGTATTCACTCGTTTGCGATACGGTTTTCTCATGTATTTTCGATGCAGTGTCGAACAGCACAACTGTAAATCCAATGAGCCTGTTTAAGAGAAATAAGTGGACCATTCCAAATAAGTGGCAGCGCTCTGAGTTCAGTGTTCAGTAGACCTCTCAATAAAAATATAATAATACTATGTTTGTATTTAAATGACACAAAGTTTAACGAATTGTTTGTGAAAAATCACCGTAAATAGATGAAAAACAGTGTACAGTTATAGCAAACAGTTTAGGAAACCCACTCTTTGCCAGCAACGCGGATAGAATCAAGTTGGAAAAAGAGTAAATATTCTTCTTACGATGATACCAAAGTATGAAGCAAATGCATTATGCATGTAGTACTGCAGTGGTATTGTGCATGCATCAAGAATGAAAAACTATTAATAAAGTAATTATTAGTAATTAGGTAAGTAATCAGTGTTTAAAATCGATGGAAACCGCGAGAAGGTGGTGGTTTCTTCCATCAGGAGAAAATGATAAACAAATATCGAATAAGTCACTTATGAAATGGAATTATTTGATACTGGTTCCTAAGGAATGGTAGGATATAAGGAAAGGAAGAAGCAAACATAAAGGGAATAGTAATGTCATGCAAGCGTCATGCAGACAAAACATACAAACAAAGAAAATGCGATATTAAAATACACAAAAGATATTACAGCTACTGTATTTACAGTTGCAATAATGCATGCATTTGCACAATGTTTTTATGAAAAGTCTTTCACACAGTGGAAGGCGAGATTTAACGCGTAAATTTGCCTTTCTCTGTCAACACCAAGTATCAGTGACATGTCATCTATTTTAAAATATCACATTCAATCATGTAAATACTATATAACACATGGTGTTATGTAGCATTTACATAATTGAGAGTGACATTCTAACATAGATGGTATGTAAATGATACTTGTGGTTTATTGTGTTAACTTGCACAAATGGGATGTGTAAATAATAACACCCAAAACTATACATAGAATGGGAGAACAAAATCTTCACAGGCAAACTTTGGTGAATACGTATCAGGATATTTTAAAGGATTTGTCCAGACGACGTTGTTCTGCGTCATGTATTCCCAGTTCAGTCTTCTAGTGCAACCTCACGCGAAGCAACGCTCACGTTTTAATACAGAATGCACTCTATAACTGAAAATTTCTCTAGAATATTATGTGCAGTTTCTCAGTACAATTATACTCAGCTTCCACCCAGCAAACACAGAATATAACTGTTATATAACATAAGAGTAACATGTAATATAATATATATTATACTCTATTATACAGGATGAAGAAAAAATCCCAAGACCCCTGAAAATTTCGAAAAATATACACTTTATAAAAAAATATTTCAGACAAAAGTTGTAGCGTTGGAAAAGATCTATTTACCGATCTTAACAATTTGACCTTAGGTGGCGTCATCAAGGCCAGGACAAAGTCACCTCGGATTTTTTAAATGGAACTCCCAATTTTTTATTGCATATTCTTATAGGCCTTCTTCAGACCTTTCCAAAGCACTATGGTTTTATCCAATTTGAATAAGCTGTTCCGAAGTTATCGAGTTTTTTAAAGTAAGATATCTAGCCAACTAAGGCAAGATCGGAGGATGATCCAGTCAACTAAAGCAAGATCGTAGGATGATCCGGCCAACTAAGGCAAGATCATAGGATGATCCGGCCAACTAAGGCAAGATCGTAGGATGATCCGGCCAACTAAGGCAAGGTCGGGAGTTGTCCGGCCAACTAAGGCAATACTGGAAAGCTTTAAAGTAATTGTTCAAAATGTCCGCCATCAACAGTTTGACAATAAGCTAATCTATCGTAAAAAGATGAAACGGCTTTTTGAATGTAATCAGCAGGGATGAGAGCAGCTTTTTCAAGAATTCGATTTCGTAAGTCATCCAAATTTTGTGGTTCCGTTTTGTAAACTCTATCTTTTAAATGGCCCCACAGGAAGTAATTGTTAGATGATAAATCGGGTGATCGAGGAGGCCATTCTATAGGTCCTTTTCTACCTATCCATCGATGAGGAAACACTGTGTCCAAATAATTACGGACGTCCCTTCCGTAATGTGGGGGGCACCATCTTGTTGGAACCACCCCAAGGAGAACAGAGAAGTCAAAATAACGTCAAAATGATGTCAAGATATGGTCAAAATTTAGTTCATCAAAATGACGTCAAAGTGCATAAAATTTTGATGTTTTCTTGACGTTATATTTATGTCACTATGACATAATTTTGATGCTTTTTTGACTATTCTAATTATTATTGGCATGATTGGTGCATTAAAATAGTAATTAATTATCATTATATTTAACTGTTTAATACATTTATTATCAATGCCTATTAACTCAAGGAGAATAGTTAGTTTAAAATAATGTCAGTTTCATGTCATTTTTTGATAAAAATAATATCAAATTGACTTTATTTTTACTTTTCTGTTCTCCTTGAGAATATAATATACATATACATACACATATGTTATTGCACAGTAATGTAATCTAAATGTAATATATAAAGCTAAGTAAATCTTCTTTTAATATAAGGAACATATTTAACTTTAAAGAACCAAACACAAATTCAAAATAAAATATAAGAATATATCAGGTGTAGTAAAAAGAAATCCATTATTTTTCCAATAGATGGCTTTAGTTCTCTGTATCTCGCGTTGTATAAGTCCGATCGGGTTCCACTAGATGGCGTTAGAAAGAGATTTCGTACTAAAAGAACTTTTCTGACAGTTTTGTGATTAGTTGACTCAGTTTTGTTTGAGCGCGCGTCAAAGATGGACACTAGCAAAGAGAAAATACGCTATATTTTACAGTTTTTCTTCTATAAAGGCGAAAACGCAAGCCAGGCGGCTGAAAATGTGAATAGTGTTTATGGTCCTGATACTGTAACAGCCAATCACGCGCAATTTTGGTTTCGTCGATTCTGTTCCGGTAATTTCGATGTCAAAGATGCACCATGCACTGGAAGGCCAATTGTCGAAAATATCGATAAAATCATGGACATTGTCGAATCCGACCGTCATGTAAGCACTGTTTCGATTGCCCAAGAGCTAAAGATTGCACAAAAACCGTTTGGAATCATTTGAATAAGGCTGGATACAAAAAGAAGCTCGATGTATGGGTGCCACAAGAGTTAACGAAAAAAAACCTCATGGACCGAATTTCCATCTGCGAATCGCTGCTGAATCGCAACAAAATCGACCCATTTCTGAAGCGGTTGGTCACTGGTGATGAAAAGTGGATCACTTACGACAACGTCAAGCGAAAACGATCGTGGTCGAATCGCGGTGAGCCGGCGGAAACGGTGGCCAAGCCAGGATTGACGGCCAGGAAGATTTTGCTGTGTGTTTGGTGGGATTGGCAGGGAATTATGTACTATGAGCTGCTCCCCTATGGCAAAACTCTTAACTCGGAACTGTACTATCAACAATTGGACCGTCTGAAGGAAGCAATCGCCCAGAAGCGGCCAGCTTTGGCCAATACGAAAGGAATTGTGTTCCATCAGGACAACGCCAGGCCACACACATCGATAGTGACTCGCCAGAAGCTCCGGGAGCTTGGTTGGGAGGTTTTTATGCATCCACCTTATAGTCCGGACCTGGCACCAAGTGATTACCATCTGTTCCTGTCCATGGCGAACAATTATGCTGGTAAAAAATTCGCTTCAAGAGAAGCTTGTGAAAATCGACTGTCTCAATTTTTTGCCAATAGAGACGAAGGCTTCTATGAGAGAGGCATAATGAAGTTACCTTCAAAATGGCAACAAGTTATCGAACAAAACGGCGCATATTTGACCTAAATCGGATCATTCTAACTATGGTAATTAAAGCCTTCAATTTCATGCAAAAATAATGGATTTCTTTTTACTATACCTGATATTGTAGATAATAACACTTAATTTCAAAGAAAATATACGAAAAATTATGTTGATTTCTTTATTTACGTTGGCCAGAAGTATTCAACCAGCGCTTTATGGAATCTTCAGTATGCTTCAACGATTGATTTTTGAAAACGGCTCATTATGGCACCTAAAAAAAGACGAAATTAAGTTATTTTTTCGGAAGCGCCCCAGATGCGCACAGAATAAAACGGACACAGCAGGTTGAATGAAACAGACACAGTGACAAACGGATACAGTAAGAAAAGGACACAGTAAGAAACGGACACAGTAGGAAACGGACACATGATGGTTGCAATCGGACACAGTAGGAAACGGACACACGGTGGTTGCAATCGGACACCGTGAGAAACGGACACAGTAAGAAACGGACACAGTGAGAATCGGACACAGTAAAAAATGGACACAGTATCAAACGGACACAGTAGGAAACGGACATACCGTGGTTGCAATCGGACACAGTAAGAAACGGACACAGTAGGAAACAGACACACGGTGGTTGCAATCGGACACAGTGAGAAACGGACACAGTAAGAAACGGACACAGTGACAATCGGACACAGTAACAAACGGACACAGTAGGAAACGGACACACGGTGATTGCAATCGGACACAGTGAGAAACGGACACTATGAGAAACGGACACAGTAAGAAATGGACACAGTGAGAAACGGACACAGTGAAAAACGGATACAGTAAGAAACGGACACAGTGAGAATCGGACACAGAAAAATGGACACAACATGAAACGGACACAGCATGAAACGGACACACTGTGGTTGCAATCGGAGACAGTAAGAAACGGACACAATGACAATCGGACACAGTAACAAACGGACACAATAGAAAACGGACACAGACGGAAACAAAAGTTGTTAAAATTAATTGCTATAAAAAGAAGATATAATAAAAAATTGGACTTTCTATTTTGAAAAATTAAGTTGACCTTCAACTGACCTTGAAAATGCCCTCCAAATAAAAAACTGATAATGCCATTCTCTTTCCCCTTCGAAATCATAGAAAACGTATTTTAGTTTTTTCAATATCTTTCATAGTTTTCAAAATTTTTTATCTGTTACGTTTGAAATTTAGCATCCTGTATAAGATGAATATTAGGTCCCGTCAAAAAAGAATTATTCTCTAATATTAGTTGAATACACAAGCACACACACATGTATATATATATATATAAATATATATATATATAACGTTATATTAAAATATTTTTCAAGGTTACCCATTGAACAATTTTTGCGAATATTTATCGGAATATCTAAAAACATTCTACATCAAGAACACGTACATATGCAAGGTTAGTATTAACAATAATTTTTATATTTTACTAACAATTATTTTTTAAAGAGATAACTATCTTTATCATGCTCTAGAGAAGGAAAATGTATTAGACATATCTTTGCAAAATGAAAATGACAAAAATTATGAAGAGGAATTATTTGTCGGACTACCTGAAACTGTTTGTTATGAACAACATATAAATATGCAAAGTTAGTATTAACTGTATTATGTATGTCTGACTTACATTCTTATTAACTTGACTTATCACGCTTCAGGAAACGAAAATATTCCAAATATATCTTTGATAGACAATACTGGAAAAATTGTGAAGAAAAAAATACAAGTTACTACAGATCCCAAGATATCCCAATAAATCTATTAGAACCTAGGATTACCATAATGAAGCTCACACATCAAGACTGCGAAAAATATTTTAAGAATAGTCAGCAATCATTAGCGTTTATTGAAAATACTATTCCATCAAAAGTAAGTATAACATTGAAACGTTACTCATTTCGACAGATATAATATTTACACATTGAAACATTTACATAATGTTCCAGATTACACGAAACGGAAAGACGTCAACCTTGCAGTCGTTGCAGATAAAAATAACCATATATATTTTAAGATATACGTTATATTTTAGTATGCGTGCTTCCTACTGTTCTTTTGTTGGCTTGTTATGTAATTATTATGTAATTATGTAACACACATTGTTTCGGAAATGTTTATAATACATATTATTAAAGAAAATAACTTTGAATATTAGTATATAAGTAATTTTTATATAATTCACCTTAAAGTATTGTGAGAAATTAGCAGTAAATACTTTCAACCTAATCTTGCATACAGCCTTAGTCTACAACACATTTCAGTACGTAATGCTTAACATATATAATACTGTTATATTGGCAACAAATCGACTGTCTTAGAATATGTGTGCGATAAATGTCATAAAAAATATGTATTAAAAAAGATGCTGACAATTCTAAATATTTTTATACACTTCAAATAAAAGTAAGACATGCTTATGGCATATATATTTTGTACACCGATGAAATTTGTGCTTTGCAAATTGAACAAGTTTTATCATCATCACTACCTTGCATGATTTAACTAGAATAATCTGCACAAGTGCAGAAGTGACCGCACAGTATGAAAAGATGAGTTGATTCAGTAATAATACACATAAATAATGCACGTACGATCAGATTTTACTTTTTCTTCACTTTTTTCGCACCCCGTTTCCTATTGTGTCCGTTTCCTACTGTGTCCGTTTTTATTGTGTCCGTTTGTTACTGTGTCCGATTGTCATTGTGTCCGTTTCTTCCTATGTCCGTTTCTTACTGTCTCCGATTGCAACCACAGTGTGTCCGTTTCCTGCTGTGTCCGTTTCATGTTGTATCCATTTTTCTGTGTCCGATCTCACTGTGTCCGTTTCTCACTGTGTCCGATTGCAACCACCGTGTATCCGTTTCTTACTGTGTCCGTTTCTTAGTGTGTCCGTTTCTCACTGTGTCCGATTGCAACCACAATGTGTCCGTTTCATGCTGTGTCCGTTTCATGTTGTGTCCATTTTTCTGTGTCCGATTCTCACTGTGTCCGTTTCTTACTGTGTCCGTTTCCTACTGTGTCCGTTTGATACTGTGTCCGAATGTCACTGTGTCCGTTTCTCACGGTGTCCGATTGCAACCACCGTATGTCCGTTTCCTACTGTGTCCGATTGTCACTGTGTCCGATTGCAACCATCATGTGTCCGTTTCCTACTCTGTCCGTTTGTTACTGTGTCCGGTTATCACTATGTCCGTTTCTTACTGTGTCCTTTTCTTACTGTGTCTGTTTGTCATTGTGTCTGTTTCATTCAACCTGCTGTGTCCGTTTTATTCTGTGCGCATCTGGGACTCACTCAATTTTTCACTTCTAGTTAGTCACCTTGCACGATAACCTTAATGTGACTTAAAATAAGCAGACCGAGTTTTACATAATGCTTTCCGTTATAACTTAATAACCAGATATCGCATGAAATGAATGAAACATTAACTGTATTAACCAAAGTGGAAATTAAAGATAAAAACTGTACTTTTTAGTAAACATACTAATAGTAAAATTTATTTTTTGCGAAGTTGCGTTCACCTAAATACTATAAAAATTTTTCTTTATAGAAAAAGAAACGCAGGATAATTAATCACCATAATCATATTGAATTGTGACATTAAAAGTGAGAAATTCCATGAGTTTTCGTAACAATTAACAATTTCTTGGATTTACTGAAATAATTAGATTTGTACTACTTATATACCATAATTTAATGTTAATAAAAATATGGCGAAGATGGTTTTTTATGCTTTTCTTAATTTTGTTTTTCTATATGTAATTATAATGCAATACATGGTTTAATTCTTCATAAGAGAGAGAGAGAGAGAGAGAGAGGAGAGAGAGAGAGAGAGAGAGAGAGAGAGAGAGAGAGAGAGAGAGAGAGAGAGAGAGAGAGAGAGAGAGAGAGAGAAAGAGAGAGAGAAAGAGGGAGAAAGAGAGAGAAAGAGAGAGAGAGAGAGAGAGAAAGGGGCGAATTTTGAGAATAAAAAACATAAGCACACTATAAAGACATTTACAAAACAAAGCCTCCTTAATCTGTGTTGCATAGAAAGAGATTTTCACTCCTCCAGTTCCTTTCCAGCTAATTAGTCTTGCAAGATCATTGTGCAATATGATGGACATAAGAGAAGTAGCAGCACTCCATTCATCAGGACCATCAACAATATGTGCATGTAGATAGCTGACCTTCAAAACGCAAAAATGTTAATTATAACTATTTCAAATGAAGCAGATTTGAATCGTTCTATGAATAATTCTTAAATTCTGTAACCTGTTATTGTAGTTAATGACAGTTTCCTTATTGTTGCGCAACTTTTCCCTACCATAAAAAAGTTGCGCAATAACGAAACTATCGTTAACTGCAATTACGAGATCGATATTCATATAGTCGGGTTTTACATACACAGTCTGTCCCAGATCCAATGAGACTGGTCTAAAAAAATACAAAGCGTTGATTATTTTGATTTTTTATTCTTGTTTATTCAAAATAGTCTTCTCCTGAGTCAATACAGCGCTGGAAACGCTCAACAAATTTTTCGAAACATTTTTTACACTCATCGGCTGGAATCGCCTTTATAACGGTCTAACGGTATAACGGTCGAAGTCTTTTGGATGACCGGGATGGTATCGAAACGATTTCCTTTCATCGCCAATTTCAGTTTGGGAAATAGCCAGAAGTCGCACGGAGCCAAATCAGGTGAATACGGCGGATGATCGATAACAATAATGCCTTTTTTTGATCAAGAATTCACATACCATGATGGCTTTGTGCGATGGTGCATTATCGTGCAACAAAAACCAACTGCCTGGCTCTCGATATTCCGGTCGAACTCGTCGAATTCTGGCCCACAATCGTTGTAGAACTCCCAGATAATATCTGGGCAGACACACAGCGGTCGTTTCGAAGAATTTCTTTGACTTTCTCGATGTTTTCTTCATTGCAAGTGGTTATTGGCGGCGGTGCTCGGTCATTGTCTGCAAGGTCCTCACGACCGTCACGGAATCGGCCAAACCAACGGAAAACCTGTGCACGGGACATGCATTCATCCCCGTACACATTTTTTAGCGTTTCGTACGTTTCTGCACCACTTTTACCCAATTTAAAAGTTGGTTTTTCGACCGACGTACACAAAGTGACTTTACATAAAATATCAAACCACAGTGAAATATCAACCGAATTCGCTCAAATTTTGAGGTTAAGTAGATGAAGGGTAGAACATTAACCTACCATCATTCACTCATAGATATCGCTGCGCTAAGAACTTTGATGGAACCAGTCTCATCGTATCTGGGACAGACTGTGTATATTTAAGATTGCCTTAAGATTAGTTTTAAAATTCCATTCAACCAATAAAATAGCAAGAGAAACATTTTAAGACTGATCTTGAGACGATCTTATTTCAACGCAGCGGATGACGTTTTCCAACAATCCAAAGAGATTAGCTGTACTTACAAACTGAGAGTACGCAATTTTATTCTTCAAAAGTTCGTTGAACTCTGAAATTCTTCAAATGACTTCTCATCTCGTAGTGGAAGAGGAGGACAATTTTCGGGTTCTTCTACAATAGCTTCACCAGGAAATATTTCATTTAAGATGCAACGTTCGATCATCAGCAATATATCCAGTTTACTTGATATATCTCGAAGCAAATCTCTATCAAGATTAGATACGACCGGTCCTACGGACATATTAATTAATGATTAGAAAGTTAGTATGCATGAAACATACAAGGATTGTTCAAAAAGTAATGTCCCACATTTTTTTCTCAGAATGTATTTATTCAAAATGGTTGAAAATATTAATAAATGTTTTTTTCACATACTATTTTTGACATAGTCTTCATCAAATTGTATAGTCTTACGCCAATGTTACGAAGAAAAACCGGTACCGAAAAGGAATTGAACATTTCTTCAACGCTGGCATAAGGCCATACAAGTTGATGGAGATTATTTCGAAAATAGTGTGTGTAAAAGAAATATTTATTTATATATTTTCATCAAATTTCAATCATTTTGAATAAATATGTTCTGAAAAAAATGTTAGGTATTACTTTTTAAACAACTCTTATATATATTGCAGTTATATAAATTAGAATAAAGGAAATTATTACCATGAAGCTTCTTAAAATGGTTTAATGTTGTTGTCAGTAAATCGCATTCTGTATTTGATAAACCTAATAAACGTATAACATATTAGAAAAAATAATATTTATGAAAACTACTCCTGAAACGTGAGATTGTTGAGAAAATTAAATTACCTTGGGATGTGGTGAATTTGGAGATGCTTGATTTTCTCATTATCTACTGACATTAAAGTCTTTTTTTTTTTTTGTAAAACATCATCTTCATTTTCATCTTGTAGAGTTTCGCAGTTCATTGTATCAGATAAATTTTTTTATGTTCATTGTTCCTATCATCTGAATTAACATTAGAATTGTTATTTTATTTCCAATATTGATTGCATAAAATATAATAAAAATATGAACATATTCACATTTATATAATTATAATTTTATTTAAAGAGAGGAACTATGCAGCTGAGAGAGAGAGAGAGAGAGAGAGAAAGAGAGAGAGACAGAGAGTGAGTGTCTTTTCCCGCGTGCGCGTGTCAAAGAGAGAAAGGCATAACATCTGCCATATATTTTTTTTTTTAATGCAAGATAATGTACTGAAGAAAGTATAACAGAAAAAAATGTGAAATTATTTACATTCATCAAGAGAGAGATGACTTTGCTTTGTTATTTGGGGAAGCATTTAGTTTCCTCCTAAAGAGATTCTGCTCCATATGTACAGGCAGTGTGCTCATGGACATTGTAGAACTATTTGATCTTGATGTAGTAGGTTGTTCATCATCATCTGTACTCAATTGAGGAGACAAGTACTTTGGAGAAGCTATAACCGTCCACAAAATAAATTATACAAAAGCTTGCAGGAATAAAATCATCTATAATTAATATAAAAATATCGTTATTACTTGAAAATGACAACTTACTATTAGGAAAATTAAGATAGTTCTCTTTATCTAAATGTTGAGAGATGCTATGCAATTTTCTAAGAGTTTTGTCTTGTTTGACTGCAGTGGTTCTACGATCACTTTGTCCGATACTTCTGTATTACAACCCAGTAAGCAAAATGCTAGCAGAATGCGCGCAGATTGACGCCAATTTCGATCAGATCTCCATATCAAAACCATAGCCATCTGTGTCCTCATTAGGCTCGTGTTTTGTCGACAGGACCTGTGTGACAGGCCGTGCGAGCAGATTGTCAGCAGAAACCGCGCAGGTCCTGCTGCCAAACTACGCGTAGAGTCTGCGCGCAGAGTTTGCTCGGTTTCTGCCGCCAATCTGCCATCAAATTACTGCAAGTCTTGCGCGGCTTTTGGTACAAATCTGCCGTCAAATATCCGACAGCAGGATCTTGGCGCATATTTGACCGCAGATTGGCAGCATAATTTGATATGACAGATTCTGCGTTAAATCTGTTGCCTATTTGCCATCAAACTATGATAGCAGGCTTTGTTCGAAATCTGCTCGTGCAGGTTTGGCTATCTGGAAATCTTTAGGAGAACAATATTTTTGTTGTACAGCTAAAATTATAAAAAGACTATAAAATTGTACAATTACGAAAAGATGAAAACAGATTGTTATTAGAATTTAACTCTAAAGCACAAAATAATTATTATTTATGAATGATACATGTACATACTCTCATTTAGTAAAGAATGCTGCTTTATCGGATTTTCCTCTAATGTAATGTTATGGTAAG